>NC_091990.1:62111501-62163206 GCF_044704955.1 Pristiophorus japonicus | reverse complement strand
TCTCCCCACTCTCCCCCTCTCCGCCCACTCCCCCCTCTCCCCACTCTCCCCGCTCTCCCTGCTCCTTATACCCTCCCTGCTCTCCCCGCTCTCCCCCCTCTCTCCCCTGAGCATCAGCGAGAGGCGACAGTCCAGGATGCGTGGAGGCCTACAAAAGGCTGCGAATGCAGGAGTCGGGCAGCATCGGCGAGAGGCATGGCTTGTGCAGCTACAGGGAGAAGGCAAAAAAAAAGTCGAAAGAAATAGAAAGGTGACGTCACAGCCAAGGGGGTAAGTGATTGGCTGGTGACTGGGAAGTAGTTTTTCTTTTTTCTCTTCTATAACAGTGAGTAAACTTTAGCATTCTTGTTGCCAATTTAAGTGTATCTAAGGGTTAAGTCATGGCAGGAGAGCTCGGTCACGTGATATTCTCCTCCTGTACCATGTGTGAACTCAGGGACACTTCCGGTGTCCCTGACGACTACGTTTGCGGGAAGTGTATCCGCCTCCAGTTCCTGACGGTCCGCGTTGAGGAATTGGAGCTGAGGGTGGATTCACTCTGGAGCATCCACGATGCTGAGAATGACGTGAGTCGCACATGTAGCGAGTTGGTCTTACCGCAGGTGAAGGGTCCACAGCCAGCTAGGGAATGGAAGACCAGCAGGAAGAGCAGTGCAAGGAAGGTAGTGCAGGGGTCCCCTGCAGTCATCCCGCTGCAAAACAGATACACCGCTTTGAGTACTGTTGAGGGGGATGACTCATCAGGGGAGGGCAGCAGCAGCCAAGTCCATGGCACTGTGGCTGGCTCTGCTGCACAGGAGGGCAGGAAAAAGAGTGGGAGAGCGATAGTGATAGGGGATTCAATTGTAAGGGGAATGAATAGGCGTTTCTGCGGCCGCAACCGAGACTTCAGGATGGTATGTTGCCTTCCTGGTGCAAGGGTCAAGGATGTCTCGGAGCGGGTGCAGGACATTCTGAAAAGGGAGGGTGAACAGCCAGTTGTCGTGGTGCACATTGGTACCAATGATATAGGTAAAAAAAGGGATGAGGTCCTACAAGACGAATTTAGGGAGCTAGGAGTTAAATTAAAACGTAGGACCTCAAAAGTAGTAATCTCGGGATTGCTACCAGTGCCACGTGCTAGTCAGAGTAGGAATTGCAGGATAGCTCAGATGAATACGTGACTTGAGCAGTGGTGCAGCAGGGAGGGATTCAAATTCCTGGGGCATTAAACCAGTTCTGGGGGAGGTGGGACCAGAGAAACCGGACGGTCTGCACCTGGGCAGGACCGGAACCAATGTCCTAGGGGGAGTGTTTGCTAGTGCTGTTGGGGAGGAGTTAAACTAATATGGCAGGGGGATGGGAACCAATGCAGGGAGATAGAGGGAAACAAAATGGAGACAGAAGCAAAAGACAGAAAGGAGATGAGTAAAACTGGAGGACAGAGAAACCCAAGGCAAAAAATAAAAAGGGCCACTATACAGCAAAATTCTAAAGGGTCAAAGTGTAATAAAAAGGCAAGCATGAAAGCTCGGTGCCTCAATGCGAGGAGTTTTCGCAACCCAGGAGAGGGCTCTGAGCTGGTTATAGTGAGTGAGAGCTCAGATGAACAGGACCCCAAGAAAGAATGCAAAATGCAGGAGGCAACAGAGCAGAGTAGCACTGGGATAAGTGTAAACCACAAGGTGATAGGAAGGGACAATATGTATGAAAATAAAAGGGCTGCAGGAGGGGTCAAAACTAAAACTCATGGTTTAAAAACTAGTATTAAAACACTCTACCTAAATGCACGCAGCATTCGAAATAAAGTAAATGAGTTGACGGCACAAATCATTACAAATGGATATGATTTGGTGGCCATTACAGAAACGTGGTTGCAGGGTGGCCAAGACTGGGAATTAAACATACAGGGGTATCTGACAATTCGGAAAGATAGACAAGAAGGGAAAGGAGGTGGGGTAGCTCTGTTAATAAAGGATGATATCAGGGCAGTTGTGAGAGATGATATTGGCTCTAATGAACAAAATGTTGAATCATTGTGGGTGGAGATTAGAGATAGTAAGGGGAAAAAGTCACTGGTGGGCGTAGTTCATAGGCCCTCAAATAATAACTTCACGGTGGGGCAGACAATAATCAAGGGAATAATGGAGGCATGTGAAAAAGGAACGGCAGTAATTTGTAATACAGATTGAGGGTGAGGAATTAGTGTCTCAAACGAGCGTACTATGCTTAAACAAAGGGGACTACAGTGGGATGAGGGCAGAGTTGGCTAAAGTAGACTGGAAGCACAGACTAAACGTTGGCACAATTGAGGAACAGTGGAGGACTTTTAAGGAGCTCTTTCATAGTGCTCAACAAAAATATATTCCCGTGAAAAAGAAGGGTGGTAAGAGAAGGGATAACCAGCCGTGGAAATAAAGGAAAATATGAAATTAAAAACCAATGCGTGTAAGGTGGCCAAGGTTAGTGGGAAACTAGAAGATCGGGAAAATTTTAAACGACAGCAAAGAATGACGAAGAAAGCAATAAAGAAAGGAAAGATAGATTACGAAAGTAAACTTGCGCAAAACATAAAAACAGATAGTAAAAGCATTTACAGGTTATAAAACGGAAAAGAGTGACTAAAGTAAATGGTGCTCCCTTAGAAGATGAGAAGGGGGATTTAATAATGGGAAATGTGGAAATGGCTGAGAACTTAAAAAATTATTTTGCTTCGGTCTTCACAGTGCAAGACACAAAAACCATGCCAAAAATTGCTGGTCACGGGAATGTGGGAAGGGAGGCCCTTGAGATAATCACTATCACTAGAGGGGTAGTGCTGGACAGGCTAATGGGAATCAAGGTAGACAAGTCCCCTGGTTCTGATGAAATACATCCCAGGGTATTAAAAGAGATGGCGGAAGTTATCGCAGATGCATTTGTGATAATCTACCAAAATTCTCTGGACTATGGGGAGGTACCAGCGGATTGGAAAGTAGCTAATGTAATGCCTCTGTTTAAAAAAGGGGGCAGACAAAAGGCAGGTAACTATAGGCCGGTTAGTTTAACATCTGTAGTGGGGAAAATGCTTGAAGCTATTATTAAGGAAGAAATAGCGGGACATCGAGATAGGAATAGTGCAATCAAGCAGACGCAACATGGATTCATGAAGGGGAAATCATGTTTAACTAATTTACTGCAATTCTTTGAGGATATAACGAGCATGGTGGATAGAGGTGTACCGATGGATGTGGTGTATTTAGATTTCCAAAAGGCATTCGATAAGGTGCCACACAAAAGGTTACTGCAGAAGATAAAGGTACGCGGAGTCAGAGGAAATGTATTAGCATGGATAGAGAATTGGCTGGCTACAGAAAGCAGAGAGTCGGGATAAATGGGTCCTTTTCGGGTTGGAAATCGGTGGTTAGTGGTGTGCCACAGGGATCGGTGCTGGGACCACAACTGTTTACAATATACATAGATGACCTGGAAGAGGGGACAGAGTATAGTGTAACCAAATTTGCGGATGACACAAAGTTTAGTGGGAAAGCAGGTTGTGTAGAGGATACAGAGAGGCTGCAAAGAGATTTAGATCGATTAAGCGAATGGGCTAAGGTTTGGCAGATGGAATACAATGTTGGAAAATGTGAGGTCATCCACCTTGGAAAAAAAAACAGTAAAAGGGAATATTATTTGAATGGGGAGAAATTACAACATGCTGCGATGCAGAGGGACCTGGGGGTCCTTGTGCATGAATCCCAAAAGGTTAGTTTGCAGGTGCAGCAGGTCATCAGGAAGGCGAATGGAATGTTGGCCTTCATTGCGAGAGGGATGGAGTACAAAAGCAGGGAGGTTCTGCTGCAATTGTACAGGGTATTGGTGAGGCCGCACCTGGAGTACTGCATGCAGTTTTGGTCACCTTACTTAAGGAAGGATATACTAGCTTTGGAAGGGGTACAGAGACGATTCACGAGGCTGATTCCGGAGATGAGGGGGTTACCTTATGATGATAGATTGAGTAGACTGGGTCGTTACTCGTTGGAGTTCAGAAGGATGAGGGGTGATCTTATAGAAACATTTAAAATAACAAAAGGGATAGACAAGATAGAGGCAGAGAGGTTGTTTCCACTGGTCGGGGAGACTAGAACAGCCTCAAAATATGGGGGAGCCAATTTAAAACTGAGTTGAGAAGGAATTTCTTCTCCCAGAGGGTTGTGAATCTGTGGAATTCTCTGTCCAAGGAAGCAGTTGAGGCTAGCTCATTGAATGTATTCAAATCACAGATAGATAAATTTTTAACCAATAAGGGAATTAAGGGTTATGGGGAGAGGGCGGGTAAGTGGAGCCGAGTCCACGGCCAGATCAACCATGATCTTGTTGAATGGCGTTGCAGGCTCGAGGGGCTAGATGGCCTACTCCTGTTCCTAAATCTTATGTTCTTATGTTCTTATGTTCTCCCTGCTCTCTCCCCGCTCATGGCTCCTTATACTCTCCCCGCTCTCCCCGTTCTCAGGCCCCCATTTAAGATAAATTGATTGGGTCCAGATGGAAGATTTAATCATGAAGATGTTTCTGCTGAAGACACCCACAATCACCTGTGAAGTTAAGGCAGTTAAGCAGTTTGGAGGGGTTTATCCTAATTAACCCTTGAATGGCCATAGCTGGCATGTTTTTAATACTTTGAAACACTATTTTCGGCTTTGATGATTTCGGGGCGGTAATGGCGGCAGGGTGGTAAAGTTTGTGCCCGGGAACAGTTTGCGCCTCAGTCAGTGACATTGGGCAGCAGAGCCCTGAGTCAGGGGCGCAGCGCTCAAGGAGGCGTTGTACACCTCTCTCAGGGCGTTAGCATGGGAAACTCCCGAGCTGAAGAGTCGGGCCGGGAGCGCTCCCAGAGATACCCGGGGAGAAAAAACCCACAAGAACATTCCCAATACACAGCCCACGCCGCCACAACATAAATTGCAAACAAAATTAAAAGACAAAACAATCACTTAGGACGACATTACTTAACTCTGCAGGTGGTATAGGTTGGACCGCACGATTTCCCAGATGTTCACTGAGGGGCGCGTTATGGGATGTACGAGTTGGGCGCCGATGCAAAACTGTCCCCGAAAACCCCCACGGGGCGCTGGAGGCTGACCGCCTGCCCTTAAGACCTCACCGCTGCCGTTGCCGCCGCTCCGGGGTGAAAAACGGAGCGCAAATTACCAGAAAATCCACCCCATAATTTGCAAGTGTGCAACAAAAAAGAATAAAGATACAAAATAGTTTGCAAAAAGATACATGTTGTATATTATTTCTGTGCTACATTTTATCAATACGTCTGGGCATGCACTCAATGCAGAAGGCTTTATAACAAACTGACTGCTCTAAATTCTGTTACTGCAGTTTGAATGAAAACCTGATCCCACACACTGGGCTTAATCCCAGATTAACTAACTCTTCTCCAGAATCAGCACCGAGCAATTGTTTTTAAATGTCATTCATAAAATGTTTTTCTGCTTTGAACTTTTGCAATGTTCTCAATGCCAGCGTGTTTGTGTCCAACATAGTGTTGTCTGATTGAGAGTGTGGGAGGGCAATCAAATTCTAGTGGAATATCGTTTTGGTTCTGGTTGCTAGGAGGCACTGTTAGTGCTGGAGGGTGAATACGTTCGGTAATTTTCGCTCCTTTTGGGAAGTTATCTTGTATTCTGTGTAGATCAGCAACTTGTCACAGGGACATGAAACTGTTGGAGCAAACCTGTGTTATATTATTTTGTAATAAAAACAGAAAATGCTGGATATACCCAGCATCTGTGGAGAGAGAAAAAGAGTTCATGTTTCAGGTCGATGATCTTTCATCAGAACTGGAAAATGTTAGCGATGTAACAGGTGCAGGGGCAGGGAAAGGGCGGAGGGCAGGAAAGAACGAAAGGGACGGTCTGTGATAGGGTGGAAAGCAGAAGAGATTAAAACACAAAGGGATGATGGTGCGAGGCAAAAGGAGATGGTAATGGGACAAGTACAGAAACAAATTTTAAAACTTTTACCAGTTCTGACGAAGGATCATCGACCTGAAACGTTAACTCTGTTTCTCGCTCCACAGATGCTGCCTGACCCGCTGAGATTTCCAGCATTTTCTGTTTTTATTTCAGATTTCCAGCATCCACAATATTTTGCTTTTATACGATTTTATTATGTGCTGTTTTGGTAATTAATATATTAAATGTATCGGTAAAGGTTACTTTAAACTAATGTGCAAAAGGTTCTTGCAAAGGTTCACGCAATTTCTTCATCCTTTCCCTGATAAATCCTCCAGACCTTCCTTTCTTTTCCGTTGCTCAGCAGTATTCTTGCACAGGCTGCAATGGAGTTGCCTAGAAACGCCTATAAATCAACATCCAAGTTTTCATGAAGTAAGATACCCAGTGGAATCAGAGGGTCAGGCAGGAGAAATGGAAGGCATTGAATCTAGTGTAACCGACTAAAGTTGAGAAAGCATGTGCCACCTTTGGAGGGTTGAGAAGTATTAAATGTGACACCAGCAAGTATCCAAAGACTTTCTTAGTTGCTTCGAGCAGTTTAACATGGGAAAGGGCTGCAGAAACACTGAGATCAGTGCTATAGGTCTGTACTTGGAAATAGGGTGCCTACCATCAGGTGAAGTCTTCTCGTTGTCCCCGTCTACTACTACTCCCAAGTTTATTTTCATTGCAGTACAGACCCTTATTTCACAGTTGTGAAAATAATAGTCACACTTTACAACCAATCGTTATAGCATGACAATGGGACAAACCCTCCGAAATGCCAAATTCTGTCCTCACCTTCTAGCCCTGTGAAGAAACTTCGTATCTGAATTCTTTTTGTCAAATTTCTGATTTACAAAGTGCTTTGTGTAGAGATTAACATCTATAACTGTATTTTCTTGGTAACATTTCATGTATCTGACCCATTCTTGCTTCTAGACTGACATTTGCTTCTTCCTGTGTGCTCCTATCCATAAGCCTTAATCTGCTTTGTGTACAAGGGGGGAATTTTAACATCCCCCCACCTGGCAGGAATGGTGCAGGCAAGGGCTAAAATGGTTGGGGGAAGGAGGTTTGCAACACATTCACCCACCACCACACCCCCATCATTCTAATTTGCCTTAATTCAGGCAAGGAAGGGCCACCCATCCCAGAGGAGCAGGGTCCTAATTTCAATGGCTAAATTGTGTTGACATGTTGACATCGGAACAGACGCCATTTTAACTGCAGGTCCGTTTAAGGTCTGCATGGTCTCAAACCCACCAATGAAAGCTAGTTACAGCCAGGATACTGGCCAAGGGAGGGTCAGGTTAAGGTGTTTTTACTTATAAAGGTTCTTTTTGGGCCTCTCCTGCTTTCCCTGGTCCCACAGGGTACCTTGGGCCTCTCCTTCCATGGACTTCCTCCCTCACCTGATTGCATACGTTCCCATCCCTGCCCCCAATTAATGACTTACCTTGTCAGGACCCATCTCCTTGTGCTAAAATCAGAGCCAAATGTTGACACAAGGTTATTGTTCGGATATCCTTTCATACCACATTTTGTTGAGGGACACAGTCCTGAGAAGTGACTTGCTCAATTGCCATACACAAGACTTCCAAAAAATCTGCTACATTTCCTTCAGTTTGGAATTAAAAAAATATGTTTTCTTACACTCCCTTTCACTCTTATTGCTCCACAGATCCAATATAGCACTAGGATTCATTTCTCGAGGGATGCAATTAAAAAATAGGGAAGTTATGATAAACTTGCATCAAACCTTGGTTAGACCACATGTGGAGTCCTGTGTACAGATCTGGTTGCCATATTATAAAAAGGGTATAGAGGCACTGGAGAGGGTGCAAAAAAGATTTACTAGGATGATACAAGAAATGCGAGGGTATATCTATCAGGAAAGGCTGAACAGGTTGGGTATTTTTTCTCTTGCAAAGAGAGGCTGAAGGTGTAAAGTCCTGTCCCTGCAGTACAGACTCACACGAGGCACATGCTGAAGTCAAGGTCACTCAGGACCTGCATCTTTATTACACAGCTCTCGAATGCGTGGCCTATTCCTTCAATAAAAAAGTCGCTAAGTACTTCTCTCCTTAGTTCATCGGAGAACTCACATAAGCTAGCCAACCTCCGAAGTTCCGCCACAAAGTCGGGTATGCTCTGGCCCACACAGCATCTGTAGTTGTAGAACCTGTGTCTGGCCATGTGTAGGCTGCTCGCTGGCTTCAGGTGGTCTCTTAGCAGTGTGCTCAACTCTTCAAATGACTTGCTTGCTGGTTTCTCGGGTGCCAGCAGGTCCTTCAATAAGGCGTATGTTTTCGAGCCACAGCTGGTCAAGAGGTGGGCTCTTCTCTTGTCTGCCTTGTCGTCGCCTAACCAGTCTTTGGTTACAAAGCTTTGCTGGAGCCTTTCTATAAAGTCCTCCCAATTGTCTCCAACATTGTATTTTTCATCTGAGCCGTTGGTCGCCATTCTGTGGATTCTATAACCCCGTAACTCATCGTCACTGTAAAGTCCTGTCCCTGCAGTACAGACTCACACGAGGCACATGCTGAAGTCAAGGTCACTCTGGACCTGCACCTTTATTTCACAGCTCTCGAGTGCCGCACTTGCCTGAGACCTGTCTTTATATACCTGTGTGGAACAGGTATCCAGTGTCTCCTGCAAGTGCACCCCTGATGGTAAAGTATGCTTGTGGTTACAGGTCATATCTAGTTACAGTCAGGTATAGCATGGTAAGATACAGTTATATACAGTGGTGTGAGATACATGACAGAAGGGTTGAGGGTTTAAAATAATGAAAGGATTTGATAGAGTAGACAACAACAACAACTGGTATTTATGTAGTGCCTTAACATAGTTAAACGTCCCAAGGCGCTTCACAGGATTATTATAAGACAAAAAATTTGACATCAAGCTACATAAGGAGAAATTAGGGCAGGTGACCAAATGCTTGGTCAAAGAGATAGGTATTAAGGAGTATCTTAAAGGAGGAAAGAGAGGTGAAGAGATGGAGATGTTTAGGCAAGGGATTCCAGAGCTTAGGGGCTAGGCAATATATGGCACGGCCACCAATGGTTGAGCGATTATAATCAGGGATGCCCAAGAGGGCAGAATTGGAGGAGCGCAGATATCTTAGGGGGTTGTGAGGCTGAAGGAGATTACAGAGATAGGGAGGGGCGAGGCCATGAGGGGATTTGAAAATAAGGATGAGAATTTTGAAATGAGGCGCTGCTTAACTCGGCATCAATATAGGTCAGCGAGCACAGTGATGATGGAAGAACAGGACTTGATGTGAGTTAGGACATGGGCTGCCGAGTTTTGGATGACCTCAAGTTTACATAGAGACAGAGTGAGTGTTTCCACTTGTGGGGAAGCGTAAAACTTGAGGCCACCACTATAAGATAGTCACCAAGAAATCAAAAAAGGAATTCAGAAGAAACTTCTTCACCCAGAGAATGGTGAGAATGTGGAACACTCCACAAGGAGTGTTTGAGGTGAATAGATTTTAAGGGAGGCTAGATAAGTATGTGAGGGAGAAGGGAATAGAGGATTATGCTGATAGAGTTAGATGAGGAAGGATGGGAGGAGGTTTAAGTGGAGCATAAACACCGGCATAGACGGTTGGGCCCAATGGCCTGTTTCTGTGCCGTATATCCGATGTAATCCTGCAATGTCCCAAAGTCTGGTGGGTTGTGAATTGAGGCTCAGAGACAGGTCTACTCAAGGCTACAGTTGGGGAAGATGTGAGTCATAAGTAATCTCTAAACTGTGCAATTAATAGGACTAGAGAAGAGAATGAATTAGTTTCACATTAAGGGGAAGGGTCAGGAACATTCCTAAAACATCCTGCGAAAGCATCAGATACGTTTACGACTGAACCTGGGGGAGAGGGGGAGGAATGAGGTAGATCCGGCAAGATTCCTGTACCTACAGCCACTGTATCAGCTTCCACTGCTGGGCATGACCCTGTCGGCCAATGAGTGACAGTGGTAGCCTGAGTTTAGCTGAGGTATGTTAGGAAGAGAGGGAAAGCAGGGTAGGATGACCTATGGTCCCTCCTGGTTCAATCTTTTGGACCTTAAATATCGATGTCATGTCATATCTACCTATAATTTGTCTTATTAACGTTTTTGAGTCCACATGCATTTCCTGTCAAGATTTTCTATTGGGGAGGGTGTAATCATTTTGTGACAATTTACATCGACAGTTTCTATTAAAAATGTGGGCATAGGAATTTCAAATGGAACTATAAAAATGAGGATAGACTGTGTGCTGTTATAATGGGAATTGAATTACATCAGTACACCCTGGTTCAATTATTTTCCTCCCTCTAATCCAATTTCACCTGAAGGCAGTGGGGGTAATTGCAACCAAACCTGCTTCGCGGGAAACTGATGCGATCAGGTCAACCGCCAAAATTACACTCTGTCTGATTCTATTTCCTATTGACGTCAAGAGAATATAAAATCGGATAGGGTATAAAGTAGGTGGCCAATCGCATCAGTTTCCCACTGGGTGGGTTAGGTTAAAATGACCCCTTGTCAGCCATAGCTCAGTGCTAGCACTGTCCCCTCTGAGTCAGAAGGTTGTGGGTTGAAGAGCCACTCCAGAGACTTGAGCACAAAATCTTGGCTGTGCAATACTGAAGGAGCCCTCCACTGCACTGTTTGAGGTGCTGTCTTTTAGATAAGACATTAACCAGGCCCTTCTGCCCTCTCAGGTGTACGTAAAGATATCATGGCATTATTGGAAGAAAAGCAGGGGACTTCTCCTGGTGTCTTGGCCAATATTCAACCAACACCTAAAACAGATAATCTGGTCATTTATTTCATTGCTGTTTGTGGGACCTTGCTGTGCACAAATTGACTGCCGCATTTCCTACATTACAACTGTGACTACACTTCAAATGTACTTCATTGGCTGTAAAGCGCTTTGGGTTATCCTGAGGTCGTGAAAGGTACTACTTAAATATATGTTCTTTCATTCTTTTCACACTTTTCCTGGACTACGTGAGATAGATCTTGACATAGTGTGATAGTGTAAAATGGGAATTAAAATGGGGAGGGATCTAAAATGGGCTACTGTCTCACTATCACCTGTTTTACACAATCAAGATCGATTCCCTCGTGTTCAATGATCGACACACCCGGAAGGCGGCTGAGACCTGCAGTAAGGGATATACACAAAGGGATTACTCCTGGTGCCACATGTGAGTGAGTATAGAAATAGGAGAATAGAGCAGATGAATGCGTGGATGGAGAGATGGTGCAGGCAGAAGGGCTTCAGATTCCTGGGACATTGGGACCGGTTCCGGGGGAGGTAGGACCTGTACAAGCCGGATGGGTTGTACTTCAACAGAACCTGAACCAATGTCTTCGCAGTGGGTTTTCCTCGGACTGTCGGGGAGGGTTTAAACTAATTTGGCAGGGGACGGTCACCAGGATGTAGCATTAGAAAGGAGAAACAAAGTGTACAAAGGATTTGGAGAAACAGATAGCACTAAAGTAAGAAATAGTAAGGTATTAGGTGGGGTCAGACTAAGAGAGAATAGAAGGTCTAAGGTAGGTTTACAGTGCATGTGTGTAGGCGCAGGAAGCGTAGTAAATAAGCTCGGTGAGCTACAGGTACAAATAGCCACATGAGAATATGATGTTGTGGTGATAATGGAGATCTGGCTCTAAAAAGGGCAGGATTGGTTTTTAAATATTCCTGGATATAACTAGAGGCCATAGTTTCAGAATAAGGGGTCGCCCATTTAAAACTGAGATAAGGATGAATTTCTTCTTTCAGAGGGTTGTAAATCTGTGGAATTCTCTGCCCCAGAGGACTGTGGAGGCTATTGCTATTGAGGGAATGCAGCGAAGGTTCACCAGACTGATTCCCGGGATGGCAGGACAGACATATGAGGAGAGACTGGATCGACTGTGTCTATATTCACTGGTGTTTA
This sequence comes from Pristiophorus japonicus, assembly GCF_044704955.1. Lineage (NCBI taxonomy): Eukaryota > Metazoa > Chordata > Chondrichthyes > Pristiophoridae > Pristiophorus > Pristiophorus japonicus. The sequence goes on along the minus strand of NC_091990.1, from coordinate 62,151,296 downwards.
GAAGGATGAGAGGGGATCTCATAGAAACATATAAAATTCTGACGGGACTGGACAGGTTAGATGCGGGAAGAATGTTCCCGATGTTGGGGAAGTCCAGAATCAGGGGACATAGTCCAAGGATAAGGGATAAGCCATTTAGGACTGAGATGAGGAGAAACTTCTTCACTCAGAGAGTTGTTAACCTGTGGAATTCCCTACCGCAGAGAGTTGTTGATGCCAGTTCATTGGATATATTCAAGAGGGAGTTGGATATGGCCCTTACGGCAAAAGGGATCAAGGGGTATGGAGAGAAAGTGGGAAAGGGGTACTGAGGTAAATGATCAGCCATGATCTTATTGAATGGTGATGCAGGCTTGAAGGGCCGACTGGCCTACTCCTGCACCTATTTTCTATGTTTCTATGTTTCTAAGAGATAGACAGATTTTTGAACGATAAGGGAATAAAGGGTTATGGGGAACGGGCAGGGAAGTGGAGCTGAACCCAAGATCAAATCACCCATGATCTTATTAAATGACGAAGCAGACTCAAGGGGCCAAATTGCCTACTCCTGCTCCTATTTCTTATGTTCTTATATTCATATCAGGTGTTCAAAAAATATATTGGCTTAAGAGAATGTTATAGTGCTGGAGAGGGAGGTGCGAAGGACATAATCCATCTGGTTAGAGTTAAAAAATAATAGAAGCACCATCACACGACTAGATATATTCTGTAGGTCACCAACTAGTGGGAAAGGCACAGAAGAGCAAACTTGCAAAGAAATTACAGAGAGGTGCAAGAACTTTAGAGTAGTGATAGTGGGGGACGTCAATTATCCGAACATAGACTGGGATAGTAATAGTGTAAAGGGCAGAGAGGGGGAAGAATTTCTGAAGTATGTTTTGGAGAACTTTCCGGATCCGTACTTTTCCGTCCCAACGAGGAAGGAGGCATTGCTGGCTCTGGTTCTGGGAATGAGGTGGGTCAAATAGAGCAAGTGTCAGTAAGTGAACATTTAGACCGCAGTGATCGCAGTATCCTAAGGTTTAGATTTGCTATGGAAAGGGACAGGTAGCAATCTAGCGTAAAAATACTTAATTGGAAGTGTCATGTATTCAACTGTCATTGTAATCCATGAAAAAACTGACCTAAGTTGTACACCATGAGAACACTGACCACTAGGTGGTGAACTTGTGGGAGACACTCCTAACCTGGACTTTCAGGCTCCACCCACCTTCATCACTTGAGTGCTGGCTAATAAAGGTTACTGGTCACAGAGTGGCCTTCTCTCTAGTATGGGCCTCGTGTGCATTTGTACTGTATCGTAAGGACATATTATTGGCGACGAGAAACTGGGATTTAAACCACGTGAGCATGGCCACTAGCAGCACAGACGAGAGGTACTGTGTTGGTGATGATTGGGCCGATTTTATTGAGAGACTACAGCAAAGTTTCGTCACTAAGGAATGGTTGGGACAGGATTCGGCCGACAAACGCAGGGCTCATCTCCTGACGGTTTGTGGATCCAGGACGTACTCCCTGATGAAGGACCTTCTCACGCCAGAGAAGCTGGTGGATAAGACTTTTGAAGAGCTCAGTAAGTTGATTGGTGAACACTTTAAACTGGCGAGCAGCATGCACATGACGAGACACCGGTTTTACACGCACCGGCGGCGAGAACACAAAGCGTTCCAGACTTCGTGGCAGATCTCCGGTGACTGGCGAGCCTATGTAAGTTCCCAGATGCATGCAGAGTGGAGATGCTGCGAGACTTTTTTATTGAGGGCATCGGGCATGCTGGGGTTTTCAGGAAACTGATTGAGACCAAAGACTTGACCTTGGAAACAGCGGCTTTGATGGCCCAGACATTTATCTCAGGGGAGGAAGAGACCAGAATGATGTTTGACAAAAATCTTGGTTTAAATGCAGCAAATGGCCAGGGAGTCAACATTGTTAATGCGGCACACAGTTCTCCAGGCAGACAGGGGCAATTGGACATGCCCGAGCATGTAGTCGAACCCAAAGGGGGAATTCAACAGCTGAACGGTGATTCATGCCATCGCAAGGGACAATGCGGTCAGTAATTGGGCCATCAACACCTGTCAATAGTGCATTTAAGGACAGTTATAGAGACAGTCAGAGACGATCGACTGGTAATGGACCTTTTGTTTCCAACAATGGGGCCTCCAGCTCATGCTGGAGGTGTGGAGGCAAACACCCAGCCAGAGCTTGCAGGTATCAGCAATATATCTGCAGAAACTGCAATGTCAGCGGTCACTTGGCGCGTATGTGCAGGAAGCCTGCAACCAGGTTGATGTTTGAGGAGGACGGGCCCAATGTAAACCCTACGAGGCCAAATGAATACTGGGGGAAATCGCTGGAAGCTGAAGTTCAGCGAGTTCATGTGGAGCACATATACAGTTCATATACCAGGACGCCACCTAGAATGATGAAAGTGCTCCTCAATGGCATCTCAATATCAATGGAGCTAGACACGGGGGCCAGCCAGTCCCTGATGAGTATCAAACAGTTCGACAAGTTGTGGGAGTCCAAGACCAGGAGGCCAAAATTATTGCTGATTGACGCACAGCTATGGACATATACAAAGGAGATCATTCCGGTGCTAGGCAGCGCCACGGTAGTCGTGACCCACAAAGATTCGGAGAACAGGTTGCCACTCTGGATTGTCCCGGGGGACGGTCCCGCACTGCTGAGGAGGAGTTGGCTTGCTGTCATGAACTGGAAATGGGGCGATGTCAATGCAATTTCTTCTGTGGAGCGAGTATCATGCTCACAGGTCCTGGACAAATTTGACTCACTATTTCAACCCGGCATTGGCACTTTCATGGGGACCAAGGTAGTGATTCACATAAACCCGGACGCCAGGCCAGTACAGCACAAGGCCAGGGCTGTGCCGTACGTGATGCGGGAAAAGATAGAAGGAGAATTGGACCAGCTGCTGAGGGAAGGCATCATCTCGCCAGTCGAATTCAGTTACTGGGCGAGCCCGATTGTGCCGGTGCTCAAGGTGGATGGGTCAGTCAGGATATGTGCTGATTACTAGGCCACCACTGGAGCAGTCAGTCGAGGAGGCGGGAGCTCGGAGCAGCGTGAGTCCAGGGTCGGCGAGAGGCCTATAAAGGCCAGCGGGAGTCAGGCAGTTCGAGCAGTCAGTCGAGGAGGCGGGAGCTCGGAGCAGCGCGAGTCCGGGGTCGGCGACAGGCGTGGCTTGTGCAGCTACAGGGAGAAGGCAAAAAATAAGTAGAAAGAAACTGAAAGGTGACATCACAGCCAAGGGGGTAAGTGATTGGCTGGTGATTGGTGAGTAGTTTTTCTTTTTTCTCTTCTATAACAGTGAGTAAACTTTAGCATTGTTGTTGCCAATTTAAGTGTATCTAAGGGTTAAGGCAGGAGAGCTCGGTCATGTGTTATGCTCCTCCTGTACCATGTGGGAACTCAGGGACACTTCCAGTGTCCCTGACGACTACGAGTGCGGGAAGTGTATCCGCTTCCAGCTCCTGACAGACCGCGTTGCGGAATTGGAGCTGAGGGTGGATTCACTCTGGAGCATCCACGATGCTGAGAATGACATGAATAGGACGTTTAGTGAGTTGGTCTTACCGCAGGTGAAGGGTCCACAGCCAGCTAGGGAATGGAAGACCAGCAGGAATAGCAGTGCAAGGAAGGTATTGCAGGGGTCCCCTACGGTCATCCCCCTGCAAAACAGATGCACCGTTTTGAGTACTGTTGAGGGGGATGACTCATCAGGGGAGGGCAGCAGCAGCCAAGTTCATGGCACCGTGGCTGGCTCTGCTGCACAGGAGGGCAGGAAAACGAGTGGGAGAGTGATAGTGATAAGGGATTCGATTGTAAGGGGAATAGATCGGCGTTTCTGCGGCCGCAACCGAGAATCCAGGATGGTATGTTGCCTCCCTGGTGCAAGGGTCAAAGATGTCTCGGAGCAGGTGCAGGACATTCTGAAAAGGGAGGGTGAACAGCCAGTTGTCGTGGTGCACATTGGTACCAACGATATTGGTAAAAAAAGGGATGAGGACCTACGAGACGAATTTAAGGAGCTAGGAGCTAAATTAAAACGTAGGACCCCAAAAGTAGTAATCTTGGGATTGCTACCAGTGCCACGTGCTAGTCAGAGTAGGAATCACAGGATAGCTCAGATGAATACGTGGCTTGAGCAATGGTGCAGCAGGGAGGGATTCAAATTCCTGGGGCATTGGAACCGGTTCTGGGGGAGGTGGGACCAGTACAAACCAGACGGTCTGCACCTAGGCAGGACCGGAACCAATGTCCGAGGGGGAGTGTTTGCTAGTGCTGTTCGGGAGGAGTTAAACTAATATGGCAGGGGGATGGGAACCAATGCAGGGAGACAGAGGAAAACAAAGAGGAGACAAAAGCAAAAGACAGAAAGGAGATGAGTAAAAGTGGAGGGCAGAGAAACCCAAGGCAAAAAACAAAAAGGGCCACTGAATGTAAAGGGGCTGCAGGAGGGGTGAAAACTAAAAATCATGGTTTAAAAACTACTATTAAAACACTCTACCTAAACGCATGCAGCATTCGAAATAAAGTAAATGAGTTGACGGCACAAATCACTACAAATGGGTATGATTTGGTGGCCATTACAGAAACGTGGTTGCAGGTTGACCAAGACTGGGAATTAAACATACAGGGGTATCTGATGATTTGGAAAGATAGACAAGAAGGGAAAGGAGGTGGGGTAGCTCTAAAGGATGATATCAGGGCAGTTGTGAGAGACGATATTGACTCTAATGAACAAAATGTTGAATCATTGTGGGTGGAGATCAGAGATAGTAAGGGGAAAAAGTCACTGGTGGGCGTAGTTTATAGGCCCCCAAATAATAACTTCACAGTGGGGTGGGTAATAATCAAGGGAATAATGGAGGCATGTGAAAAATGAATGGCAGTAATCATGGGGGATTTGAACCTACATATCGATTGGTCAAATCAAATCGCACGGGGTAGCTTGGAGGAGGAATTCATAGAATGCATACGGGATTGTTTATTAGAACAGTATGTTACAGAACCTACAAGGGAGCCAGATATCTTAGATCTGGTCCTGTGTAATGAGACAGGAAAAATAAACGATCTCCTAGTAAAAGATTCTCTTGGAATGAGTGATCACAGTATGGTTGAATTTGTAATAAAGATTGATGGTGAGGAAGTAGTGTCTCAAGCGAGCGTACTATGCTTAAACAAAGGGGACTACAGTAGGATGAGGGCAGAGTTGGCTAAAGTAGACTGGAAACACAGACTAAACGGTGGCACAATTGAGGAACAGTGGAGGACTTTTAAGGAGCACTTTCATAGTGCTCAACAAAAATATATTCCAATGAAAAAGAAGGGCGGTAAGAGAAGGGATAACCAGCCGTGGATAACCAAGGAAATAAAGGAGAGTATCAAATTAAAAACCAATGCGTATAAGGTGGCCAAGGTTAGTGGGAAAATAGAAGATTAGGAAAATTTTAAACGACAGCAAAGAATTACAAAGAAAGCAATAAAGAAAGGACAGATAGATTACGAAGGTAATCTTGCGCAAAACATAAAAACGGATAGTAAAAGCTTTTACAGATATATAAAATGGAAAAGAGTGACTAAAGTAAATGTTGGTCCCTTAGAAGATGAGAAGGGAGATTTAATAATGGGAAATGTGGAAATGGCTGAGATCTTAAACAATTATTTTGCTTCGGTCTTCACAGTGGAAGACACAGAAACCATGCCAGAAATTGCTGGTCACAGGAATGTGGGAAGGGAGGACCTTGAGACAATCACTATCACTAGGGGGGTAGTGCTGGACAGGCTAATGGGACTCAAGGTAGAGAAGTCCCCTGGTCCTGATGAAATGCATCCCAGGGTATTAAAAGAGATGGCGGAAGTTATAGCAGATGCATTCGTTATAATCTACCAAAATTCTCTGGACTCTGGGGAGGTACCAGCAGATTGGAAAGCAGCTAATGTAATGCCTCTGTTTAAAAAAGGGGGCAGACAAAAGGCAGTTAACTATAGGCTGGTTAGTTCAACATCTGTAGTGAGGAAAATGCTTGAAACTATCATTAAGGAAGAAATAGCGGGACATCTAGATAGGAATAGTGCAATCAAGCAGATGCAGCATGGATTCATGAAGGGGAAATCATGTTTAACTAATTTACTGGAATTCTTTGAGGATATAACGAGCATGGTGGATAGAGGTGTACCGATGGATGTGGTGTATTTAGATTTCCAAAAGGCATTCGATAAGGTGCCACACAAAAGGTTGCTGCAGAAGATAAAGGTACGTGGAGTCAGTGGAAATGTATTAGCATGGATAGAGAATTGGGAACAGAAAGCAGAGAGTTGGGATAAATGGGTCCTTTTCGTGTTGGAAGTCGGTGGTACAGGGATCGGTGCTGGGACCACAACTGTTTACATAGAAACATAGAAACATAGAAACATAGAAAATAGTTGCAGGAGTAGGCCATTCAGCCCTTCTAGCCTGCACCGCCATTCAATGAGTTCATGGCTGAACATGCAACTTCAGTACCCCCTTCCTGCTTTCTCACCATACCCCTTGATCCCCCGAGTAGTAAGGACTTCATCTAACTCCCTTTTAAATATATTTAGTGAATTGGCCTCAACTACTTTCTGTGGTAGAGAATTCCACAGGTTCACCACTCTCTGGGTGAAGAAGTTTCTCCTCATCTCGGTCCTAAATGGCTTACCCCTTATCCTTAGACTGTGACCCCTGGTTCTGGACTTCCCCAACATTGGGAACATTCTTCCTGCATCTAACCTGTCTAAACCCGTCAGAATTTTAAACGTTTCTATGAGGTCCCCTCTCATTCTTCTGAACTCCAGTGAATACAAGCCCAGTTGATCCAGTCTTTCTTGTTAGGTCAGTCCCACCATCCCGGGAATCAGTCTGGTGAATCTTCGCTGCACTCCCTCAATAGCAAGAATGTCCTTCCTCAAGTTAGGAGACCAAAACTGTACACAATACTCCAGGTGTGGCCTCACCAAGGCCCTGTACAACTGTAGCAATACCTCCCTGCCTCTGTACTCAAATCCCCTCGCTATGAAGGCCAACGTGCCATTACAATATACATAGATGACCTGGAAGAGGGGACAGAGTGTAGTGTAACAAAATTTGCAGATGACACAAAGATTAGTGGGAAAGCGGGTTGTGTCAAGGACACAGAGAGGCTGCAAAGAGATTTAGATAGGTTAAGTGAATGGGCTAAGGTTTGGCAGATGGAATACAATGTCGGAAAGTGTGAGGTCATCCACCTTGGGAAAAAAAACAGTAAAAGGGAATATTATTTGAATGGGGAGAAATTACAACATGCTGCGGTGCAGAGGGACCTCGGGGTCCTTGTGCATGAATCCCAAAAAGTTAGGTTGCAGGTGCAACAATTAATCAGGAAGGCAAATGGAATGTTGGCCTTCATTGCGAGAGGGATGGAGTACAAAAGCAGGGAGGTCCTTCTGCAACTGTATAGGGTATTGGTGAGGCCGCACCTGGAGTACTGTGTGCAGTTTTGGTCACCTTACTTAAGGAAGGATATACTAGCTTTGGAGGGGGTACAGAGATGATTTACTAGGCTGATTCTGGAGATGAGGGGGTTACCTTATGATTATAGATTGAGTAGACTGGGTCTTTACTCGTTGGAGTTCAGAAGGATGAGGGGTGATCCTATAGAAACATTTAAAATAATGAAAGGGATAGACAAGATAGAGGCAGAGAGGTTGTTTCCACTGGTCGGGGAGACTAGAACTAGGGGGCACAGCCTCAAAATACGGGGGAGCCAATTTAAAACCGAGTTGAGAAGGAATTTCTTCTCCCAGAGGGTTGTGAATCTGTGGAATTCTCCGCCCAAGGAAGCAGTTGAGGCTAGCTCATTGAATGTATTCAAGTCACAGATAGATAGATTTTTAACCAATAAGGGAATTAAGGGTTATGGGGAGTGGGCGGGTAAGTGGAGCTGAGTCCACGGCCAGATCAGCCATGATCTTGTTGAATGGCGGAGCAGTCTCGAGGAGCTAGATGGCCTACTCCTGTTCCTAATTCTTATGTTCTTATATCAATCGGGTGTCACTCCAAGACCAGTACCCGCTACCGAGAGTGGAGGACCTCTTTGTGACGCTATCCGGTGGCAACCTGTTTTCAAAATTGGACCTGACCTCAGCTTACATGACCCAGGAGCTGGCGAGTGAGTCGAAGAAGCTGAGCACCATCACGACACACAAGGGGTTGTGTGAGTACAACAGATGTCCGTTCGGGATTTGCTCGGCCGCCGCGATCTTTCAAGGAAACATGGAAAGTCTCCTTAAATTGATTCCAAGGATGGTGGTTTTTCAAGACGACATCTGCATCACGGGTTGCGATACTGAAGAACACCTCCACAACCTGGAGGAGGTGCTACTCAGACTGAACCGGGTAGGTCTGCGACTGAAAAAGGCGAAGTGTGTCTTCCTAGCTCCAGAGGTACAGTTCCTGGGGATGAGGGTAGCAGCAGATGGGATCAGACCTACTGCATCCAAAATGGAAGCGATCCAGAGAGCACCCAGACCCCATAACACGACAGAGCTGCGTTCATTCCTGGGGCTCCTGAATTATTTTGTTAACGTTCTTCCCAAATTGAGCACGCTGTTAGTGCCGCTACACGTGTTCCTACGCAAAGCTCGCGAATGGGACTGGGGGGACAGCCAGGAAAGGGCTTTTGATAGAGCACACAATTTGTTATGCTCCAACAATCTGCTAACGCTATATGACCCATGTAAGAAGCTTATTTTAACGTGCGATGGGGTCGGCTGTGTGTTGCAGCATGTTAATGCCAAGGGTCAGTTATAGCCGGTAGCTTGTGCCTCCAGAAGTCTGTCCCAGGCAGAAAGGGGCTACGTGATGGTAGAAAAGGAAGAGCTTGCATGTGTACATGCAGTAAAAAAAATGCACCAGTACCTGTTTGGCAGGAAATTTGAGCTGGAGCCAGATCACAAACCCCTAACAACCTTTTGGCCGACAACAAGGCCATAAATGCAAATGCGTCGGCCCGCATACAGAGATGGGCACTCACGTTAGCCGCCTATGACTGTACAATTCGGCACAGACCGGGCACTGAAAACTGCGCCGATGCACTCAGCAGGCTCCCACTAGCCACCACTGAGGGGGTAACCGAGCATGCTGCTGAGATGGTCATGGCTGTCGAAGCTTTCGAAAGCGAAGGCTCACTCGTGACAGCCCGTCAGATCAAAGTCTGGACAAATAGAGACCCGCTACTGTCTTTAGTCAAGAAATGTATCCTGAATGGGGCCTGGGCAGCCACGTACAGAGCATGCCCTGAGGAATTTAAACCATTTCACAGTCGCAAGGATGAACTCTCGATTCAGGCCGATTGCCTACTATGGGGAAACCAACGAGTCATGCCCCAGATGGGCAGAGAAGTGTTCATCCGAGAACTCCACAATGAGCACCCGGACATTGTCATGATGAAGGCAATTGCCAGGTCACACGTTTGGTGTCCAGGGATAGATGCAGACGTGGAACTTTGTGTTCGCAGGTGCAACACGTGTGCCCAGCTGGGCAATGCGTCCAGAGAAGCCCCCCTTAGCCTCTGGTCCTGGACCGCCAAGCCATGATCACACATACATATGGATTATGCAGGTCATTTCATGGGAAAAATGTTTTTGGTTGTAGTAGACGCCTACTCCAAATGGATCGAATGTGACATTTTCAATTCAAGCACATCCTCTGCCATGGTCGAAAGTCTACGGGCAATGTTCGCCGTCCATGGTCTACCGGACGTCTTGGTCAGCAACAATGGCCCGTGCTTTACAAGCATTGAGTTCCAGGACTTCATGGCAGTAAATGGTATCAACCATGTCAGAACGGCACCATTCAAGCTGGCCTCAAACGGGAAGGCGGAACGAGCAGTGCAGATAATCAAACAGGGAATGCTCAGAATCCAAGGGGGTTCCCTTCAAAGCTGCTTATCACGCCTCCTGTTGGCCAATAGATCCCGACCACACTCGCTCACAGGGGTTCCACCCGCAGAGCTGCTGATGAAAAGGACGCTCAAAACCAGGTTATCCCTCACACACCCCATCATGAAAGAAATTGTTGAGAGCAGGCGCAATGTGACTACCATGACGGGAATGCCAGGGCGCGATGTATTGATGTCAATGACCTTGACTTTGTCCTCAACTATGCTGCAGGACCCAAATGGCTAGCAGGCACTGTGATTGCCAAAGAGGGGAATAGGATTCTGGTAGTTAAACTTACCAATGGACAAATCTGCCGCAAACACGTGGATCAAACAAAAAGGAGGTTCAGCAACCCCATAGAAGAAGCAGAGGAAGAACACGATGTAGAGTTCACTCCACCACAGGTGACCGAACACCGGAACCAAGTGGAGGAGAGCCCAGTCACTGTGGGCAGTCCGGACAGGCCTGAGGCACCTCAAACAGCAGACACTCAGGCCAGCGCCCAACAACCGGAGCCCCAACTCAGGCACTCTACAAGGGAGCGTAAACCACCAGAGAGACTCAACCTGTGGTCCCAATAAGACTTTGTGGGGGAGGTGATGTCATGTATTCAACTGTCATTGTAATCCAAGTTTCAACTGACCTAAGTTGTACACCATGAGAACACTGACCACTAGGTGGTGAACTTGTGGGAGACACTCCTAACCTGGACTTTCAGGCATAAAAGGGGAAGCTCCACACTCCTTCATCACTTGAGTGCTGGCTAATAAAGTATGGGCCTCGTGTGCATTTGTACTGTATAGTAAGGACATATTAGGAAGAGGGCCAATTTCAGAGGGTTGAGAACGGATCTGGCCCAGGTAAATGGAATCAAGGTTGGCAGGCAAAACTGTAATTGAACAATGGGCTGCCTTTAAAGAGGAGATGGTTCGAGTACAATCGAGAGACATTGCCACGAGGGAGAAAGGTAGCACTACCAATTGTAAAGTTCCCTGGAGGATGAAAGAGATAGAGAGTAAAATGAAGCAGAAAAAGATCGTGTATTGCAGATGTCAGGTGCAGAATACAAATGAGAATCAGGCTAAATATAGAACATTCAGAGGGGAAGTGAAAAAGACAGCAATAGGGGCACAGAGAGGGTATGAGAATAGAAGGGCGGCTAGCATAAAAGGGAATTCAACAGTCTTCTATAGGCATATAAATAATAATCGGCTACAGGTGCAGCGTCCTGAATCCGGAACCCTCGGGACTGAGGGCGTTCTGGATTTTGCATTTTGCCGGATTTTGGAATGTCTTTCTGAAGTCACAAATCCGGAAATACCTGAGGCCAGTTTCGGGTATTTCCGGATTTCGGAACGTCAGAAAGTGGGTGGGGAGTGGGTGCTTGTCGCTGAGTTGTTCGAGTGTTCGCACGGGCCCTGCCGAAGAGGACCTGATCGGGCAGGGCCCGCCGCTGTGAAGGAGTTCCTTGTCTGGCCCGTGATAGGTGGGGTTGAGCAGCCGAGGTAAAGGGTAAGGAGGGAGGGGGGCCGGGGCGAGGTCGGAGCAGGGCGAGGTAGGGTCGGGGCGAGGTTGGGTCGGGACGAGGTTGGGTCGGGGCGGGGTCGGGCTGGGGCGAGGTCGGGCTGGGGCGAGGTCGGGTTAGGGCGAGGTCGGGCTTGGGCGGGGTCGGGCTGGGGCGAGGGCGGGGCGAGGTTGAGTTGGGGCAGGGTCGGGGCGGGGCGAGGTCGGGTCAGGGCGAGGTCGGGCTAGGGCAAGGTCGGGCTGGGGCGAGGTCGGGGCGAGGTCGAGTTGGGGCAGGGTCGGGCTAGGGCAAGGTCGGGTCGGGGCGGGGTCGGGGCGAGGTTGGGCTGGGCGAAGTCAGGTCGGGGCAGGGCGAGGTCGGGCTGGGCGAGGTCGGGGCGGGGTCGGGGCGAGGTCGGGCTGGGGCGAGGTCGGGCTGGGCGGGGTCGGGGCGAGGTCGGGCTGGGCGAGGTCGGGGCGGGGCGAGGTCGGGCTGGGCGAAGTCAAGTCGGGGCGAGGTCGGGCTGGGGCGAGGTCAGGGCGGGGCGGGACGAGATCGGGCTGGGGCGAGGTCGGGGCGAGGTTGGGGCGGGGCGGGGTTGGGGAGAGGTCGGGGCGGGGCGAGGTCGGAGCAGGGCGAAGTCAGGTCGGAGCGGGGCGAGGTCGGGGCGCGTCGGACTGGGCGAAGTCAGGTCGGGGCGGGGCGAGGTCGGGCTGGGGCGGGGGCGGGGTGGGGCGAGGTCGGGCTTGGGCGGGGTCGGGGCAGGGCGAGGTCGGACTGGGCGAAGTCAGGTCGGGGCGGGCGAGGTCGGGCTGGGGCGGGGGCGGGGCGGGGCGAGGTCGGGCTTGGGCGGGGTTGGGGCGGGGCGAGGTCGGACTCGGTGAAGTCAGGTCGGGGCGGGCGAGGTCGGGCTGGGGCGGGGTTGGTCGGGGCGAGGTCGGGCTGGGGCGGGGTCGGGCGGGGCGAGGTCGGGCTGGGGCGGGGTCTGGGCGGGGCGAGGTCGGGCTGGGCGAAGTCAGGTCGGAGCGAGGTTGGGGCGGGGCGGGATCGGGCCGGGGCGAGGGCGAGGCGAGGTCGGGCTGGGGCGGGGTCTGGGCGGGGCGAGGTCGGGCTGGGCGAAGTCAGGTCGGAGCGAGGTTGGGGCGGGGCGGGATCGGGCCGGGGCGAGGGCGAGGCGAGGTCGGGGCGGGGCGGGGTCGGGCTGGGACGGGGTCTGGGCAGGCGAGATCGGGTCGGGGCGAGGGCGGGGCGAGGCGAGGTCGGGGCGGGGGCAGGGTCGGGTTGGGCGAAGTCAGGTCAGGGCGGGGCTAGGTCGGGCTGGGGCAGAGTCGGGGCGAGGCGAGGTCGGGGCGGGGCAAAGTCAGGTCGGGGCGGGGTCGGGTTGGGGCGGGCCGAGGTCGGGGCGGGGTCGGGTCGGGCCGGGGCGAGGTTGGGGCGAGGTCGGGGCGGGCCGAGGTTGGGGCGGGGCGAGGTCGGGGCGGGGCGGGGGCGGGTTGGGCGAAGTCAGGTCGGGGCGGGGCTAGGTCGGGGCGGGGCGGGGGCGGGTTGGGCGAAGTCAGGTCGGGGCGGGGCTAGGTCGGGGCGGGGCGGGGGCGGGTTGGGCGAAGTCAGGTCGGGGCGGGGCTAGGTCGGGGCGGGGCAAAGTCAGGTCGGGGCGGGGTCGGGTTGGGGCGGGCCGAGGTCGGGGCGGTATGGGGTCGGGGCGGGGTCGGGCCGGGCTGGGGCGAGGTTGGGGCGAGGTCGGGGCGGGGTGAGGTCCGGGCAGGGCGTGGTGAGGTCGGGGCGAGGTCGGGGCGGGCCGAGGTTGGGGCGGGGCGAGGTCGGGGCGGTATGGGGTCGGGGCGGGGTCGGGCCGGGCCGGGGCGAGGTCGGGGCGAGGTTGGGCGAAGCCGTGGTGAAGTCGGACCGGGGTGAAGTCGGTTCGCCGAGGCGGGGGGAGTCCGGAGTCCGGAACATTCTGGATTCCGGAAGTCCGGATTTTGGATGTCGAACCTGTAGTAAGAGGAGAGTTGGGGTTGATTGGGGACCAGAAAGCAAATCTCCGCATGGAGGCAGAGGGCATGGCTGAGGTACTAAATGATTACTTTGCATCTGTTTCACCAAGGGAGAAGATGCTGCCAAAGTCATAGTGAAAGAGGAGGTAGTGGAGATACTGGATGAGATAAAAATTTCTAAAGAAGAGGTACTAGAAAGTCTATCTGTTCTTAAAGTAGATACATCACCAGGATCGGATGAGTTGCATCCAAGTTTTTTTTACATTTATTTGTTCACGGAATGTGGGCATCACTGGCAAGTAATCGAGAGTACTGGACTCATGATCCGGAGACATGTGTTCTAATCCCACCATGGCTGCTGGGGAATTTAAATTCAGTTAATTAAATGAATCTGCAATAATGGTGACCATGAAATTACCGAACATCAAAAAAAACACCTGGTTCACCAGCATTTATTGCCCTCGAGAAGGTGGTGGTGAGCCGCCTTCCTGAATCACTGAAGTCTGTGTGGTGACAGTGCTGACTTTGTCATAGCTGTTTGATATAACTGAGTGGCTTGCTAAACCATTTCGGAGTCAACCACGTTGTTGTGGGTTTGGAATCACATGTAGGCCAGACCAAGCAAGGACAGCAGATTTCCTTCTCTAATGGGCATTCGTTAACCAAGTGTTTTTTTTTGACATTCAGAGTTTTATGGTCACCATTGCTAGCTTTTTATTCTAGATCTATTTAATTAACTGAATTAAAATTCCACAGTAGTCATGGTGGGATTTGAACTCATTGTTCAGGATCATTAGTCCAGTCCTCTGGCTTACTAGTCCAGTAACATAACCACTATACTACCATACCCCTAATTTATGAGGAAATTGCAGAGGTACTGGCCATAATCTTCCAATCCTTCTTAGATACAGGGATGGTGCCAGAAGATTGGAGAATTTTAAATGTTACACCCTTGTTCAAAAAAGGGTATCAGGATAAATCCAACAACGACAGGTCAGTCAGTTTAACCTCGGAAGTGGGAAAGCTTTTAGAAACAATAATCAGGGACAATGTTAACAGTCACTTAGACAAGTGTGGATTAATTAAAGAAAGCCTGCATGGATTTGTTAAAGGCAAATCGTGTTTAACTAACTTGATCGAGTTTTTTGCTGAGGTAACAGAGAGGGTTGATGAGGGCAATGCGGTTGATGTGGTGGACATGGACTTCCAAAAGGCGTTTGATAAAGTGCCACATAATAGGCTTGCCAGTAAAGTTGGAGCCCATGGAATAAAAGGGACAGTAGCAGTAAAGATACGGAATGGGTTGAGTGACAGGAAACAGAGTAGTGGTGAACGTTTTTTTTTTGGACTGGAGGAAGGTATGCAGTGGTGTTCCCCAGGGATCGGTACTAGGATCACTGCTTTTCTTGATCTATATTAATGACTTGGACTTGGGTGTAGAGGGCACAATTTCAAAATTTGCAGATGACACAAAAGGAGTGCAGGAACAGAGAGACCTAGTGGCATATGTGCAGAAATCGTTGAAGGTGGCAGGGCAGATTGGGAAAGCATTTAAAAAAGCATATGGGATAGAAACATAGAAAATAGGTGCAGGAGTAGGCCATTCGGCCCTTCGAGCCTGCACGGCCATTCAATGAATTCATGGCTGATCATTCAACTTCAGTACCCCATTCCTGCTTTCTCGCCATACCCCTTGATCCCCCTAGTAGTAAGGACTACATCTAACTCCTTTTTGAATATATTTAGTGAATTGGCCTCAACAACTTTGTGTGGTAGAGAATTCCACAGGTTCACCACTCTCTGGGTGAAGAAGTTTCTCCTCATCTCGGTTCTAAATGGCTTACCCCTTATCCTTAGACTGTGACCCCTGGTTCTGGACTTCCCCAACATTGGGAACATTCTTCCTGCATCTAACCTGTCTGAACCTGTCATAATTTTAAACGTTTCTATGAGATCCCCTCTCATTCTTCTGAACTCCAGTGAATACTGGGCTTCATAAATAGAAGCACAGAGTACAAAAGCAAGGAAGTTATGTTGAACCTGTATAAAACACTGGTTCGGCCTCAACTGGAGTACTGTGTCCAATCTGGGCCCTGCACTTTAGGAAGGATGTGAATGTCTTAGAGAATGCAGAAAAGATTTACGGAATGGTTCCAGGGATGAGGAACTTCAGCTATGCGGATAGACTGGAGAAGCTGGGGTTGTTCTCCTTGGAGCAGAGAAGGTTGAGATGGGATTTGACAGTGGTGTTTAAAATCATGAGGGGTGTAGACAGAGCAGAAAGAGAGAAACTCTTTCCATTGGCCAGAGCTGTCTTGAACCTAGAGGACACAGATTTAGGGTGATTTGCAAAAGAACCAAAGGCGACATGAGGGCAAACCTTTTTACACAGTGAGTAGTTCGGGTCTGGATTGCGCTGCTTGAAAGGATGGTGGAGGCAGACTCAATCGTGGCTTTCAAAATGGAATTGGATACGTAACTGATGGACAAAGATCTGCAGGGCTATAGGGAAAGGCCATGGGAGTGGGACTTGCTGAAGTGTTCTTGCAGAGAGCCTGCACGGGCTGAATGGTCTGAATGGCCTCCTTCTGTGCTGTAACCATTCTATGGGCTAGACTTTCCACTTCACATCGCCCATCTAAGGCCCATCTATCGCCCAAAATGGACCTCTATTGCCCATCTTGAGCAAAAAGTGGAAACTAGGCCTGAAACATCGCCGGAAAAATAAGCCCCCAAGTTTCCACTTTGATCGCCGAGATGATCGCCTAAATGATCGCCCACACAAGGCCCATCCCAACTTTCTGCACCTAGCATGCACTTCGCTGGGCCGATGCAAGGCCCAATAGAGTGCTCAAAAATAGTTGCTTTTTCAGGGCCTTAGAGAGGGAAATGGGCACTATGGACGCCATTTTTAGCTTCTGAGGAAGGGTGGAGAATTGTTCTGAGTTATTTAGAGAATAAAATTGAAGCAAATTGTACTCAGAAATTTTGGACAGGGAATATAAATATGCTAAATAGATCTCATATATTGGAATTATTTAGTAAATAGCTTTTCCGTAGTGAAACAGAATAAACAAACAAATCTGCATGAAGAACTGTACGTTGTAAAACTTATGTAAGTAAGGGAGAAGGTACAAAAGTTGTAGAAAAATTTTTTTTTTATTAAGAAACAATTTCTTTTTAAGAACTAATGAACAACACCCTCCCTCCAACCCCCCACCCTCCGCACCAACCCACCCTTCCCTCAAAATCCCCAAAATGTTAGAAGAAGAAGAAATTGAACATTTTAAAGAACAAGTGACCATTTCAGTCATGCTAACAAGTGACCATTTCAGTAACGATAACAAGTGACCGTTTCAGTAACGATAACAAGTGACCATCTCAGTCATGATAACAAGTGACCATCTCAGTCATGATAACAAATGACCATTTCAGAAAGAATGGAAAGTGAATAGTTAACTAATGAAAACAAGTGAACATTTAACTATTGAATAGAATTGGCCAATTTAGTAACAATAACAAGAGACTAATACCATTTGCAGCACTGGTCCAGTGTGTGCGTTTCATTAGAGGCCGACGTGACCACGTGTCAGACCAAATCCTCCAATATGCACGGGGTGGAGGTTTCCCATGCCCACCCCGTGTCAAATTCTCCCACCTGGTGCTGACAGTTTTCACAAGGGCCTCAATGGCTCCTCGCTGAAGGGCTTGGCCCTACGCTTCTCAACTAATCCCTCCATGTCGATTAATATCAGATAAATCAGACAACAAAATGCTTTCTCCTCTCTCTCTCTCTCCCTCTCCCCAACCCTCACAGAGCTTCTGAGCATGTGTGATGACCCCTGACCTCCCAAAACGCGGGAAGGAGCATCAACCTGAAAACAAAATCAAGCTACATATGCGCAGTATAGCGTTGCTAGGGAAGCTTTTTTTTTCATTCACTTCCGTTTTCTTTGGGCGATCATGAGATTCACCGAGAAATCACATCACCCATTTGACATCGCCGGGGTAAGACTGAGTGGAAAATCGCTAAAAAAAATGGGCCTTGTGCCGGCGATCAGCACGGGCGATACGCCCTAGATCGCTGCAGCAAGGTCCATTTTTTGGGCCTTAGCCACCAAGTGGAAAGTCTAGCCCATAGATTCTATAATTCTATATCGGACTAAGCGAATGAGCAATTACTGTCCTTTCTAGCTACCTTAGATTCATATAACCCCTTGATAGCCTGATTTTCCAATTGGGCTTCCCTAGCCCTGTTTGCATGTAATGCAGCCAGAACTGTTTAGCACTCCCATGCCTGGAATACCAGTGGGCCAAGAGTTCTAACCTATTGCTGTGTAAGTCTATTAATTATTTTATTAGCATATAATGAGATTTGTGGCATTAACCTTTCTATAAAGCCATTGATAAGCAGCCGTTAAAGTCTCCGCTTGCTTTACTTGTCTTACAACTTGCTGCTTGTCTGTTTAAAATCCATATTTATTTTATTATGCTATCTACGGAGGATAGCAGCGCTCTACTTATTACCTAGAAATAAACCCCAAACCAGCACTCGCTGTCGAGTTTTAGAAGAGTTTGCTAAAACCTTAACTGAGAATTATGCATTCTCCCAATAGTGTGTCACAGTGCTCCAAGTAATCAATCAAAACTTCCTCTTTGTCCATGACCACTGCTCGAATCGTCTGCTGGTGCTGTGCAGCTTGCTTTGTCCAGGCAACCAAGAGTATCGCTCTCATGAATCCTCTTTTGTGTTGTTTTAATCATTTTCCTCTCCATCTCGTACCCCAGAGAGCTGTGGAGGCTCGGTCTTTGAATATATTTAAGATGGAGAGAGACAGATTTTTGAATGATAAGGGAGTCAAGGGTTTATAGGGAGCGGGCGGGGAAGTGGAGCTGAGGCCAGGATCAGATCAGCCATGATCTTATTGACGGCGGAGCAGGCTCGAGGGGCCAAATTGCCTGCTCCTGCTCCTATTTCTTATGTTCTTATGTTCTTTTCTG
Organism: Pristiophorus japonicus; assembly: GCF_044704955.1. NCBI lineage: Eukaryota > Metazoa > Chordata > Chondrichthyes > Pristiophoridae > Pristiophorus > Pristiophorus japonicus. The sequence continues at coordinate 62,132,831 of NC_091990.1, read as the reverse complement.
TTATTTTACTGCAATCGTTCAAAGTACACTTTTTTTTCATTCGTCCTTTGAGTTTTTTTTTCAAGATGCTTGCCTTTGCCTTTCCAGTTTTTGTTGCTATTTCTTTACCCGTGCAGAAAAATAAATGCCTGATCAGCATAAATACTTTCCCATTGTATTGAATACCGGCAAATCTTTATTTGTGTGAAACTTGACTGGTGCATTTTTTACACTGTTCTGAAGAAATTATTAATGGGCTATGATACTCAGCATGGCACTTTGCATGTGTAAATTAATCCAATTGTGAGCACTGGTACAGTGGTGATTTACAAACTGGGACTGTACATCATGCAGATTTATTTTCTGTGCAGGCTCCCTCGGAAAATGAAAATGTTCACATTTCTATTTATTTCATTTTCCAGGATATGCACTTGAAGTGCCGTAACCTACAGGGCTACGGACCACGAGCTGGAAAGTAGGATTAGGCTGGATAGCTCTTTGTTGGCCGGCGCGAACACGATGGGCCGAAATGGCCTCTTTCCATGCTGTAAATTTCTATGATTCAATGTTACGATTCTATATGTATACTACTGACATGATACAGAAGAACACTATGCAATTAACCACTTCTCTGATCACTCAAGTGACGATATCCAGCAAGTAGTTGAGCTGCACAGACCAGGAAGGCCAGCTAGTCCACAAGCCTGAAGCCAGCCAATAGCAACCAGCCACCAAAAGCCAGCCAGTCACAAGCCTGTAGAAGCCAGCTAGCCAGTGTCTATCAGAACCCAACCTCTAGAAGCTATGTAGGCACTACGAAAAGCCAGAAGCAATCAGTAGCCAACCGTCAGAAAGCCAGCCAATAAACTCCAGTTGCCAGCAAAAAATAGCCTCCAGCCAAACAATTGAAGCTGTCCAACTAAGACTAGCTAAAGTTGAAGCCCATGGAATTGAAGGCAAATTATTGACCTAGTTGAGAGATTGGCTGAGGTGCAGGAGACAGAGAGTAGGAGTAATGGGCAGGTACTCTAATTGTAAGGATGTGACTAGTGGTGTTCTGCAAGGATCTGTGTTGGGGCCTCAACAATTCATTGCATTTATTAATGACTTAGATGACAGGCTAGAGAGCCACTTATCCAAGTTTGCTTATAATAGTTGGAGCTTCTTGACTGAATGTGGGCCACCATAGTTGTCATTATGTTTTCCCACCAATGGGTGGCGTTTACCGATTATACACAGATAGGCAGAACGAGAGCATAGAGAGAGAGGGAAAGCAAGGTCTGCCTCCATTTTAGCTAGAACTATGTGTAACTTTTGTTAATCAGAAACAAATCTTCTGTAGCAGCAAACCTTCCCAGAAATACAGTTATGTAAGTACCGTCTCCTTATCCAATCATTCTGGAATTATTGTATTGTATCTTTGATGTACAGTAAGAGATAAGTAACTTCTCTTTATTGCTGTTTTTATTCAATTGTTGTTGTTATATTACAACATTTTCTGGATCTGTTTTTATTCTTTATCAACAGTTTCACACTGCATTTATTAAAGGATTTGGATCCTGAAACTCTGACCTTTAACCATATTTCTGGGTGAAGCTAGCTGGAGAATCAGAGTTATCGCTCGCCATGCGCGGCACTCGGACAGAACCCAGTACATTGCTGATAACACAAAGATGGGTGGCTTTGCAAGCAGTGTAGATGGAATCATAAAATTACAAAGAGATATTAATAGTTTAAGTTAATGGGCAAAACTGTGACAAATGGATTTCAATAAAGACAAGTGCGAGGTCATTCACTTTCAACCTAAAAATGATCGATCAAAGTGCTAGAAATTACTCTAATTAGCACCACTCCGTAGTGCCATGAAATGGCAAAAAAAATGCCGATGAACTGTTCTTTCAGCAGCTGGTGGTGAGTCCCATGGCGGCCGCCATTTTCCTCCCTCCTTAACTGGCAGCAGCCGGAAAACAAATAGAGGTCACCACTCCGTACTTTGACCCTGGTGTTTGAATTCAGGTGTGCAATCAGGCTGACAGTGGTGATGTCAGCATTTCTTAAATGGACACACACATCTTTCAGATTCGTTTGCATTTAAGCTTTTGATTTTATTGAAGTAGTGGCTTGGTGTAATGGATGTTAAATGTTTTTTAAATGTGTAGGGAGTGCTGATGGGTGCTTTCAAGGCCTCGGATGGTAAAGGAAGGCCTCTGAGAAGACAGAAAATTCCGCAAATACTCAGCAGGTCAGGTAACATCCGTGGAAAGAGAAACAGAGTTCATGACTCAGGTCGAAATGCTGCCTGACATGCTGAGTATTTCTAGCATTTTATGCTGTCATTTCAGATTTAGAGCATCCGCTCGTAGAGGGAAGAGGAAGACACAGAAGAGGAAGAAGCCAAAGAGGAGGAAGCAGAAGCAAGGATGGAACCCAGACAGCCCCTTTCTGGGGATATCTGGGATGGAATCATCCGCCTGCGGTATCAATGACCACAACCCCAATTTCCCTTTCCACATTAGTCCTACACCTTACCTTCCCTCTGTTACTAACCATCACAGCTTCCTCTTGGCCACAGTGCTGACATTAAGAAATCAACTAATCACCCTTATGCATTTTCTTAGTGACTGTTTAGTGTGTGGCTTTGCATATCCTACTGATGTCACACAGTGCTACCGCAGTGGCTGCAGCATGGCTGGTGGAAGGCCGCTGACTTTCATAAGAACATAATAACATAAGAAATAGGAGCAGGAGTAGGCCATTTGGCCACTTGAGCCTGCTCCGCCATTCAATAAGATCTTGGCTGATCTGATCATGGACTCAGCTCCACTTCCCCGCCCGCTCCCCATAACCATTTACTCCCTTATCGCTCAAAAATCTGTCTATCTCCACCTTAAATATATTCAATGGCCCAGCCTCCACAACTCTCTGGGGCAGAGAATTCCACAGATTTACAAGCCTCTGAGAGAAGCAATTTCTCCTCAACTCGGTTTTAAATGGGTCGCCCCTTATTCTAAGACTATATCCCCTAGTTTTAGTTTCCCCTATGAGTGGAAATATCCTCTCTGCATCCACCTTGTCGAGCCCCCTCATTATCTTATATGTTTCGATAAGATCACCTCTCATTCTTCTGAACTCCAATGTGTATAGGCCCAACCTACTCAACCTATCTTCATAAGTCAACACCCTCATCTCCGGAATCAACCTAATGAACCTTCTCTGAACAGCCTCCAATGCAAGTATATCCTTCCTTAAATAAGGAGACCAAAACTGTACGCAGTACTCCAGGTGTAGCCTCACCAATACCCTGTACAGTTGTAGCAGGACTTCTCTGCTTTTATACTCTATCACCCTTGCAATAAAGGCCAACATTCCATTTGACTTCCTGTTTACTTGCTGCACCTGCATACTAACTTTTTGTGTTTCATGCACAAGGACCCCCTGGTTTCTCTGTACTGCAGCACTTGGCAATTTTTCTCCATTTAAATAATAATTTGCTTTTCTATTATTTTTGTCAAAGGGGATAACCTCACATTTTCCCACTTTATACTCCATCTGCCAAATTTTGCCCACTCACTTAGCTTGCCTATATCCCCTTGCCGATTTTTTGTGCCCTCCTCACAATTTCCTTTCCCAACCATCATTGCATCATCAGCAAACTTGGCTACATTACACTCAGTCCCTTCACCAAATCATTAATATAGATTGTAAATAGTTGAGGACCCAGCACCAATCCCTGCGACACCCAATTAGTCACTGTTTGCCAACTGGAAAATGACCCATTTATCCTGACTCTCTGTTTTCTGTTAGTTAACCAATCCTCTATCTGCCACCAACTCATGGTCTACAGGGCTGTTATAATTCACGCCCTCATGTATGGCTCAGAGACATGAACCATATACAGTAGACACCCCAAGTCGCTGGAGAAATATCACCAATGATGTCTCCGCAAGATCCTACAAATCCCCTGGGAGGATAGATGCACCAGTGTTAGTGTCCTCGACCAGGCCAACATCCACAGCATTGAAGCACTGATCACACTCGATCAGCTCCGCTGAGCAGGCCACATTGTTCGCATGCCAGACACGAGACTCACAAACCAAGTGCTCTACTCGGAACTCCTTCAAGGCAAACGAGCCAAAGGTGGGCAGAGGAAACGTTACAAGGACACCCTCAAAACCTCTCTGATAAAGTGCAACATCCCGACCGACACCTGAGAGTCCATGGCCAAAGACCGCCCCAAATGGAGGAAGTGCATTCGGGAGGGCGCTGAGCACCTCGAGTCTCATCGCCGAGAGTTTGCAGAAATCAAGCGCAGGCAGCAAAGTGTGCGGCAAACCTGTCTCACCCACCCCTTCCCTCAATGACTATCTGCCCCACCTGTGACAGGGACTGTGGCTCTCGTATTGGACTATTCAGCCTCCTAAGGACTCATTTTTAGAGTGGAAGCAAGTCTTCCTCGATTCCGAGGGACTGCCTATGATGATCAGCATCATGGATTCACTCTGGAGCATCCACGATGCTGAGAATGACGTGAGTAGCACGTGTAGCGAGTTGGTCTTACCGCAGGTGAAGGGTCCACAGCCAGATAGGGAATGGAAGACCAGCAGGAAGAACAGTGCAAGGAAGGTAGTGCAGGAAGGTAGTGTGGTCATCCCCCTGCAAAACAGATACACTGTTTTGAGTACTGTTGAGGGGGATGACTCATCAGGGGAGGGCAGCAGCAGCCAAGTTCATGGCACCGTGGCTGGCTCTGTTGAACAGGACGGGAGGAAAAAGAGTGGGAGAGTGATAGTGATAGGGGATTCAATTATAAGGGGAATAGATAGGCATTTCTGCGGCCGCAACCGAGACTCCAGGATGGTATGTTGCCTCCCTGTTGCAAGGGTCAAGGATGTCTCTGAGCGGGTGCAGGACATTCTAAAAAAGGAGGGAGAACAGCCAGTTGTCGTGGTGCACATTGGTACCAACGACATAGGTAAAAAAAGGGATGAGGTCCTACGAAACGAATTTAAGGAGCTAGGAGTTAAATTAAAAAGTAGGACCTCAAAAGTAGTAATCTCGGGATTGCTACCAGTGCCACGTGCTACTCAGAGTAGGAATCGCAGGATAGCGCAGATGAATACATGGCTTGAGCAGTGGTGCAGCAGGGAGGGTTTGAAATTCCTGGGGCATTGGAACTGGTTCTGGGGGAGGTGGGACCAGTACAAAGCGGGCGGTCTGCACCTGGGCAGGACCGGAACCAATGTCCTAGGGGGAGTGTTTGCTAGTGCTGTCGGGGAGGAGTTAAAAAAATATGGCAAGGGGATGGGAATCAATGCAGGGAGACAGAGGGAAACAAAAAGGAGACAAAAGCAAAAGACAGAAAGGAGATGAGGAAAAGTTGAAGGCAGAGAAACCCAAGACAAAAAACATTAAGGGCCACTGTACAGCAAAATTCTAAAAGGAAAAAGGCTGTTAAAAAAACAAGCCTGAAGGCTTTGTGTCTTAATGCAAGGAGTATCCGTAATAAGGTGGATGGATTAACTGTGCAAATAGATGTTAACAAATATGATGCGATTGGGATTACGGAGACGTGGCTCCAGGATGATCAGGGCTGGGCACTCAACATCCAGGGGTATTCAACATTCAGGAAGGATAGAATAAAAGGAAAAGGAGGTGGGGTAGCATTGCTGGTTAAAGAAGAGATTAATGCAATAGTTAGAATGGACATTAGCTTGGATGATGTGGAATCTATATGGGTAGAACTGCAGAACACCAAAGGGCAAAAAATGTTAGTGGGAGTTGTGTACAGATCTCCAAACAGTAGTAGTAATGTTGGGGAGGGCATCAAACAGGAAATTAGGGGTGCATGCAATAAGGGTGCAGCAGTTATAATGGGTGACTTTAATATGCACATAGATTGGGCTAACCAAACTGGAAGCAATACGGTGGAGGAGGATTTCCTGGAGTGCATAAGGTATGCTTTTCTAGACCAATATGTCAAGGAACCAACTAGACTGGAGGCCATCTTAGACTGGGTTTTGTGTAATGAGAGAGAATTAATTAGCAATCTCATTGTGCGAGGTCCCTTGGGGAAGAGTGCCCATAATATGGTGGAATTCTGCATTAGGATGGAAAATGAAACAGTTAATTCAGAGACCATGGTCCAGAACTTAAAGAAGGGTAACTTTGAAGGTATGAGGCGTGAATTGGCTAGGATTGATTGGCGAATTATACTTAAGGAGTTGACTGTGGATGGGCAATGGCAGACATTTAGAGACCGCATGGATGAACTACAACAATTGTACATTCCTGTCTGTCGTAAAAATAAAAAAGGGAAGGTGGATCAACCGTGGCTATCAAGGGAAATCAGGGATAGTATTAAAGCCAAGGAAGTGGCATACAAATTGGCCAGAAATAGCAGTGAACCCGGAGACTGGGAGAAATTTAGAACTCAGCAGAAGAGGACAAAGGGTTTGATTAGGGCAGGGAAAATGGAGTACGAGAAGAAGCTTGCAGGGAACATTAAGACGGATTGCAAAAGTTTCTACAGATAAGTAAAGAGAAAAAGGTTAGTAAAGACAAACGTAGGTCTCCTGCAGTCAGAATCAGGGGAAGTCATAACGGGGAACAAAGAAATGGCGGACCAATTGAACAAGTACTTTGGTTCGGTATTCACTAAGGAGGACACTAACAACCTTCCGGATATAAGAGGGGTCAGAGGGTCTAGTAAGGAGGAGGAACTGAGGGAAATCCTTATTAGTCGGGAAATTGTGTTGGGGAAATTAATGGGATTGAAGGGCAATAAATCCCCAGAGCCTGATGGACTGCATCCCAGAGTACTTAAGGAGGTGGCCTTGGAAATAGCGGATGCATTGACAGTCATTTTCCAACATTCCATTGACTCTGGATCAGTTCCTATCGAGTGGAGGGTAGCCAATGTAACCCCACTTTTTAAAAAAGGAGGGAGAGAGAAAACAGGGAATTATAGACCAGTCAGCCTGACATCGGTAGTGGGTAAGATGATGGAATCAATTATTAAGGATGTCATAGCATCGCATTTGGAAAGAGGTGACATGCTAGGTCCAAGTCAACATGGATTTGTGAAAGGGAAATCATGCTTGACAAATCTTCTGGAATTTTTTGAGGATGTTTCCAGTAGAGTGGACAAGGGAGAACCAGTTGATGTGGTATATTTGGACTTTCAGAAGGCTTTCGACAAGGTCCCACACAAAAGATTAATGTGCAAAGTTAAAGCACATGGGATTGGGGGTAGTGTGCTGACATGGATTGAGAACTGGTTGTCAGACAGGAAGCAAAGAGTAGGAGTAAATGGGTACTTTTCAGAATGGCAGGCGGTGACTAGTGGGGTACCGCAAGGTTCTGTGCTGGGGCCCCAACTGTTTACACTGTCCATTAATGATTTAGACGAGGGGATTAAATGTAGTATCTCCAAATTTGCGGATGACACTAAGTTAGGTGGCAGTGTGAGCTGCGAGGAGGATGCTATGAGGCTGCAGAGCGACTTGGATAGGTTAGGTGAGTGGGCAAATGCATGGCAGATGAAGTATAATGTGGATAAATGTGAGGTTATCCACTTTGGTGGTAAAAACAGAGAGACAGACTATTATCTGAATGGTGACAGATTAGGAAAAGGGGTGGTGCAACGAGACCTGGGTGTCATGGTACATCAGTCATTGAAGGTTGGCATGCAGGCACAGCAGGTGGTTAAGAAAGCAAATGGCATGTTGGCCTTCATAGCGAGGGGATTTGAGTACAGGGGCAGGGAGGTGTTGCTACAATTGTACAGGGCATTGGTGAGGCCACACCTGGAGTATTGTGTACAGTTTTGGTCTCCTAACCTGAGGAAGGACATTCTTGCTATTGAGGGAGTGCAGCGAAGGTTCACCAGACTGATTCCCAGGATGGCGGGACTGACCTATCAAGAAAGACTGGATCAACTGGGCTTGTATTCACTGGAGTTCAGAAGAATGAGAGGGGACCTCATAGAAACGTTTAAAATTCTGATGGGTTTAGACAGGTTAGATGCAGGAAGAATGTTCCCAATGTTGGGGAAGTCCAGAACCAGGGGTCACAGTCTAAGGATAAGGGGTAAGCCATTTAGGACCGAGATGAGGAGAAACTTCTTCACCCAGAGAGTGGTGAACCTGTGGAATTCTCTACCACAGAAAGTTGTTGAGGCCAATTCACTAAATATATTCAAAAAAGAGTTAGATGTAGTCCTTACTCCTAAGGGGATCAAGGGGTATGGTGAGAAAGCAGGAATGGGGTACTGAAGTTGCATGTTCAGCCATGAACTCATTGAATGGCGGTGCAGGCTAGAAGGGCCGAATGGCCTACTCCTGCACCTATTTTCTATGTTTCTATGTTTCTATGATCCATGCTAATATATTACCCCCAACCCCGTGAGCTTTTATCTTGTGCAATAACGTCTTATCGAATTCCTTCTGGAAATCCAAATACACCACCTCCACTGGTTCCCCCTTATCCACACTACTCGTTACATCCTCAAAGAACTCAAGCAAATTTGTCAAACATGGTTTCCCTTTCATAAAACCATACTGATTCTGCTTGATTGAATCATACTTTTCCAAATGTCCCGCTACTGCTTCCTTAATAATGGACTCCAGCATTTTACCAATGACAGGATGTTAGGCTAACTGGTCTGTAGTTTCCTGCTTTTTGTCTGCCTCCTTTTTTAAATAGGGGCATTACATTTGCGATTTTCCAATCTGCTGGGACCGCCCCGGAATGCAGGGAATTTTGATAGATTACAACCAATGCATCCACTATCTCTGCAGCCACTTCTCATAAAACCCGAGGATGCAAGCCATCAGGTCCAGGGGACTTGTCCGCCTTTAGTCCCATTATTTTACCTTGCACTACTTCATTAGTGATAGTGATTGTATTCAGTTCCTCCCTTCCTATAGCCCTTGGGGTGTTTTTAGTGTCTTCTATCGTGAAGACTGATACAAAATATTTGTTCAACATCTCTGCCATTTCCCTATTCCCCATTATTAATCCCCCAGCCTCATCCTCTAGGGAACCAACATGTACTTTAGCCGCCCTTTTCTTTTTATATACCTGTAGAAACTCTTACTATCTGTTTTTTTTATTTCGTGCTAGTTTACTTTCAAAATCTATGTTCCCTCTCTTAATCATTTTTTTAGTCATTCTCTGCTGGCTTTTAAAAAATTCCCAATCCTCTGGCCTCCCACTAGTCTTGGCCATGTTGTATGCCACTGTTTTCAATTTGATACCCTCCCTTATTTCCTTAGTTAGCCACAGATGGTTATCCCTTTTCTTACAGTCTTTCCTTCTCATTAGTACATATTTTTGTTGCGAGTTATGAAATATCTCCTTAAATGTCTGCCACTGTTCTTCAACTATCCCATACTTTAGTCTGTTTTCCCAGTCCACTTTAGCCAACTCAGCCCTCATAACTTTGTAGTCTCCTTTATTTAAGCTTAGAACCCTGGTTTGAGAACCAACTTTCTCACCCTCCAACTGAATTTGAAATTCAACCATGTTATGGTCACTCATTCCTCGAGGATCTTTTACTATGAGATCATTTATTAATCCTGTCTCATTACACTGTACTAGATCTTAGATAGCCTGCTCCCTGGTTGGTTCTGCAATGTTATGTTCAAGGAAACTATCCCGGATACACTCTATGAACTCCTCCTCAAGGTTGCCCTGGCCAATTTGCTTTGTCCAATCAATATGAAGGTTAAAATCACCCATGATTATTGCAGTTCCTTTATTACAAGCCTCCATTATTTCTTGATTTATATTCCGTTCAACAGTGTAGCTACTGTCAAAGCCTCCCTGATAAAGTGCAATATCCCCACTGACACCTGGGAGTCCCTGGCCAAAGACTACCCTAAGTGGAGGAATAGCATCCGGGAGGGCGCTGAGCACCTCGAGTCTTGTCACCGAGAGCATGCAGAAACCAAGCACAGGCAGCGGAAAGAGCGTGCGGCAAACCAGTCCCACCCACCCTTTCCTTCAATGACTGTCTGTCCCACCTGTGACAGAGTCTGTAATTCCCGTATTGGACTGTTCAGTCATCTGAGAACTCACTTTTAGAGTGGAAGCAAGTCTTCCTTGATTTCGAGGGACTGCCTACGATGATGATGATGATGAGCTACTGTTAGGGGGCCCATAGACTACACCCACCGGCAACTGTTGCCCCTTATTATTCCTTATCTCCACCTAAACAGATTAAACATCTTGATCCTCTGAGCCAATATCGTTTCTCACTTATGTACTAATCCATTCTTTATTAACAGAGTTACCCCACCTCCTTTTCCTTTCTGTCTGTCCTTCCGGATTTTTAAATACCCCTGAATATTTAGCTCTCAGTCCTGATCATCTTGCAACCACGTCTCTGTAATGGCTATCAGATCACACCCATTTGTATCTATTTGTGCCATCAACTCATCTATTTTGATACAAATGCTACATGCATTAAACAAAGAGCTTTTAAATTTGTTTTTTTTACCTTTTTTTCCTGCTTGTTTCCTCTCTCCTTCAAACTCACTTTCGTTATTTTTGCTTTTAATTCCAGCTTTGCTCCCCTCCCTACTGAATCTATTTTCAGGTTCCCATCCCCCTGCCAAGCTAGTTTAAACCCTCTCCAACAGCACTAGCAACCCCCCGCCCATCCCCGAGAGGATATTGGTCCCGGCTCTGTTGAGGTGCAACCCATCCGGCTTGTACAGGTCTCACCTCCACGAGGAGCGGTCCCAATGCTTCAGGAAGCTAAAGCCCTCTCGCCTGCACCATCTCTTCAGCCACGCATTCATCTGCTCTATCCTCCTATTTCTGTACTCACTAGCTCATGGCACTGGGAGTAATCTGGAGATTACTACCTTTTGAAGTTCTGCTTTTTAATCTCTCTCCTAGCTCCCTAAACTCTGCCTGCAGGACCTCATCCCTTTTCCTACCGATGTCATTGGTCCCGGTATGGACCACGACCTCTGGCTGTTCACTCTCTCCACCCAGAATGCCCTGCAGCTGCTCAGTGACATCCTCAGTGGGGGACACTGCAGATGGCTTTTCTGGTTGACCGAGAGGACCTGGTGCTGGGAGTGTCAAATCAAGTGATGGTGGTGGTGTTGTTGTTCCTTCTCCTCCTCCTCCTCACCCTCACTCTTCTCACTCTCACCCTCTTCTTGGTCAACCACTGGCTGGGTAGGCTGCATTTCTTGGGTGTGCTAAATGAGGAAGGCATAAGGGTGGATTGTGGTGATGGGAGAGCAAGAGGTGCAGGCCAGAAGGAGGAGGATAACATACGAGGATATCTGCATCTTTTATCCTTTCAGCCCCGCTGCTGGCCATGGGCTCAGCCATGTCCCTGTCAAGAATAGCCTGCATGGTCTCCTCCAAGGGGTTGAGATGAGGCTAAGAATAGGAGATTTGCCTCGTGATTGGCGCAGATTGTTGGTAGGCGAATGATTGAGGATTGTGCATTGAGCAGTGTGAGGCTAGTGGTGCAGATGATAGGAGATGGCTTTTGAAGATGCATTCACTGATCTTGACCAGTGGTCTGAGTAAATGCAGCTTCTTTGGGCACTGGAGCCAGATGGTGGGGTTGACACTGCTGACAGTGATGTGGTCCCACATCGTTCTTTCTGGAGGGCCTTCTGGTCCCTGTGGGTACAGCGTCGCTATTGCATTGTTGGTCCCTGCACAAAGCTGGAGGGCTGTGTGGAAGACCCTGGGAGCCCTTTCCCTGGATTGCTGAGCCATTTGTGTTAGTGCTGAAGCACTTTTCCCATTTTTTGAGATTCAGAAGGGAATTCTGCTTTAAGAGCTGAATAATCACATTTGGGATTTCTTTTTAACGTAAAGGTCTTTTTTGAAAGGCTGCATTTTGGTTACAGATCAGCCATGATCGCATTGAATGTTGGAACATGCTCGAGGGGCTAAATGGCCTACTCCTGTTCCTATATTCCCAGAAGCGAACCATTAGCATCTCTCTCACTGCCAATTTTCATCTCCCTCCTGCTGCTGCTGGCTCTGTAGTTGTATTGTCAGCATGTGAAGGTGAATGAGGCATTACCATTTGTTGAAAACTGAGCATATGCTTGGTCCCGAAATGTTAAAGTTGCTTTGCTCCGTGAACCCACCTATACCCTAGACGATGGTTCTGAGTACAGCGTGAAATTTTGTCTATACCTGAAAAGCTATGTACTGCTTGTCCATTGACCTTTGGGTTGTAAGTTTGAACTCAGCCTTGACTGAGAGCAAGAAGCAGTGATTGAAGCAGTGATTAAAGTGTGATTAGCTGCTCGGTTCATACGTGACATTATCCCAGCTTTGGCAGCAAGAGATATTTGAGTGTGTGTGGCTGCAGATTGAGAGCATGATCAATATGATGAGTGAGAGTGAATCTGCTGGAAAATAGAGAGAGATCCAGGTTGCCAAGAGCATCTGGGAAACAGAAAAACATCAAGATCTGGATGGAGGAAACATAGCATGCGTCAGACCATTTGGAACGGTAGGGAAACAGAGGGAGTGTGAAGGATTTCATGAGCAACTAGAAAATGCAGGGAAGGCGAAGGATGTTTTGAGTTCCGCTCAAGTCACACACCATATATCGCCGTTCCTTCATCGTAGCTGGGTCAAAATCCTAGAACTCCCTCCTTAACAGCACTGTGGGAGAATCTTCACTACACAGACTGCAAGAAGGGGGCTCACCACCACTTTTCCAAGAGCAATTAGGGATTGGCAATACAGTGACGCCCACATCCTGTGAATGAACTTTTTTAAATCACCACTTCGATGAGCCCAAAAATATACCAGGAATAAAAAACTGCCTGGTCTTTATGTAATTTGGAAGGAATACTTGTTCTACTGCTGTGGATACATACACCAAGCTATGCTAATTGGGACAAATATATATATGTACATTGGACTAATTCAACATTTTCATCAAGAAATAATTTTTAGGAGACTAGCTGTGAATACCACGGTCGGTTAGCTCTCATGCTATTTTTCTGCTATGAAGCCTATTACCAGCACAGATGGCATTCTGTGGCCCCTCATGTGAGATAATGCAAGCTGCCTTTTATCTCTTTTTAGAAGTCAGTGGTCACTATCTTTAAAATCCCCTTAGCAGAAATGAACCATATTCAGTTAAGCCTTTTGCAAAGATGCAGAACACATTGGAGCATTAATCTCTCTCTTCTCTCTCTTAGGCCAGCCCTGGAGTCGAGGGTGACTTGCTTCCACATTAATATGAGTTCTCAGGCGACTGATGTGTGCGGGACCTACAGTCTTTGTCACAGGTGGGGCAGACAGTGGTTGAAGGGCTGCTTGATTTGTCGTGCGCTCCTTCCGCTATTTGTGCTTGGCTTCTGCTTGCTCCTGGCGAAGAGAATCGAGGTGTTCGGTGCCTTCTCGGATGCTTCTCCTCCACTTTGAGCGGTCTTGGCCCAGTGATTCCCAGGTGTCGGTGGGGATGTTGCACTTTTTCAATGAGACTTTGAGGGTGTCCTTGAAGCATTTCCTCTGCTCTGCCCACCTGGGGCTCGCTTGCCGTGTCGGAGCTCTGAGTAGAGCGCTTGTTTTGGGGAGTCTAGTGTCGGACATGCGGGCGATGAGGCCCGTCCATTGGAGCTGATCGAGCATTCCCAGTGCTTCGATGCTGGGGATGTTGACCTGAGAGAGAACACTGATGTTGGTGTCCTGCCAATGAGTTTGCAGGATCTTGTGGAGGAAGCGTTGGTGGTACCTCTCCAGTGCTTTGAGGTGCCTGCTGTACATAGTCCATGTCTCTATAGGAGGGCGGATATCACTACTGCTCTGTAGACCATGAGCTTCGTGCCGAGTTTGAGGTCCTGGTCTTCAAATATTCTCTTCCCCAGGCGACTGAAGGCTGCACTAGCACACTGAAGGCGGTGTTGGACTTTGTCATTGACAACTGCCCTTTGTGACAGTAGGCTCCCAAGGAAAATCAATGCTGGAGCACTCAAAGACCCTGCTAAGAAAGTCCCATTCAGTCAGCACCTCGCAACCAGAGATGCAGAGTGTCCACAGTGCCTGGTCTGCCGTCAAGTCCTCCATACTTTGCACCTGTGAAGAGATGTTTGTTCACTCCACCATGAAACATCAAGACTGGTTCGATGTGAACGACCAAGAGATCCAGCCGCAAGCAAAAGGCATTCTTGAACTGGAAACAGCAACACAACTCCAGAGCAAGAAAGCAGCTCTAAAGATGTCTGAAGGCTAAGGTCCAACATAAAACCTGTGATCTAAAGAACAGATGGTGGGTGGAAAAAGAGCTGGAGATCCAGCATCTAGCCGACAACCACGACGTGCGCGCAGCATTAATCTACAGTTAAGATGAAATTCAGGCTCTGTGACTTAGTGTAAACATACCCTTTTTCAGAGGCTTGTTAGCGCCTCCGTGGGGCGCTAATGGGGAGCTAGACTTGGAACAGGGGGGAGGGGGGAGGGGGCCGCGCCTCGCAGTTAGCGCCCCGGGCGGTCGCGCAACCGGTGATGACATCATCGCCATGCATGGCGACCCCTCAGCTTTGTGCGCCGACCTTTTACCTCCCCATGGGGGTAAATTGCCCCGTGGCCCACGAGGCTGGTGCGAGCGGGTGTCAACAGCAGCTTTGCGGGTTGCAAAGCTGGCCGATATCTGCTCGCGGGGCGTAAGTTAAAGGGGAGGGGTTCCCGGTGGGGGGAAGCGCGGCAGAGTGGGGGGGGGGGGCGCTGGGGGGGGTCTCCAGCACCGCTAGCTTACATTTTTTGCCGACTCTCAGGTCGGCTCCTCTACCTGTATTTTCGCATGGTCTGGGCTGCCATCATGCAGTCCGGCATCACACTACCCTGGTGGTCTGGCGAAGGCCCAATCAGAGTGCGCAGCAGCCCTCCCGTTTAAGCGAAAGGTAGGGGCTTTGAACTACATCACTACTCGCCCCGTTAGTGCCGCTGGTCCCGCCCCTAAAGGAAGTGGATTGTGCGGGGTTGCGCTCCATTTCCTTTGAGGGGCAGTCAGTCTGATTCAGCGGCCAGGGTGGGACTTCTGTGCCGGGCGCAGGATGTCCCGGCTCCAGCTGGTTACTGTTCCCAATCAGGGTGCCGGGCAATATCGACCCAATAAAACCAATGCAAAAAATATATAATTTTTTAATTACATTTCAGCTTCTGCATAGAACTAAACTGGCCCCCTGTCATTGAAATGTTGCTGTTTGTGCACCTCTGCCCAGTCCCCCGCAGCTGTGCATGTTTTTATCATCAATTCCACTTTGAACATGGGTGACAGTAATGGAAGTTGCCTTGCTGAAGGTGATCAGGACAATTCAGGTTACAGATATTTTCTTATCTTGTTCTCTTTCGCTCACCTGAAACCTGTTGGTGGAGTATTAGGGCCAGTGCGAGTGAATGACTGGCAGAATGATTCAATCCCATCCATGGCTACCAATTGATTATTCTTATCCTAGTTTTAATGCAGACACCAAAATGTAATCCAATGTTGGTTCAGTCAAGAAATGAAGAACCCAACTGACGAATGGATTTCCCAGTGTGGTTCCGAGTGGATAAATGCATTGTCCAATGTGCAATTAAATTGATAAAGGTAATGCTTTGTAAGGAAGTCAGCCATATGGACCAGGGAGGTCGCAGATTCCATCTCCAGTCTATGCTGAGTTGACTAATTTCAGGCAGGGCAAGGTTGGAGGTTCAATTGGCTCAATAGCTCTGGGTATGAAGTAAAAGGAATATATCAGCCAAGATTCTCACTCCGAATTGATTTCCAGTCATCTCAGGCTCAACTAGACCATGTGAAACTTTGGCATCCTGCTTGGCCTAGAGCTGAGTTTCAAACCCTTTATATCACCAAGGCCCTGAATTTCCTCAGACTTTCTGCCTCTGCACCATATATGTGATAGAAATCTTATTGACAGACATAGACGGGGTTTCCACTGACTCCTGGGAAAGTTACGGAGATGCAGTGACAGAAAGTCTGAGAAAATTCAGTGCCCAAGAGTGATTACTTTCACCTACATAACTCTCACCCTACCTCAGTCCCATTGCCATTGAAATCCGACCCACACTTCTGGCACTATAGACTTAATTTCCCCTGCACTGTCCTTGCTGATCACCCTTCCTTTTCCACCTTCCTTTTAAACTCTTAACTTGGATAAAACTCAGCCGCCAGTATTCTGTCCTGCACTAACTTCCATTCCTCCATAAATGCTGTTCTCACTGATCTACATTGGCTCCTTGTTCCCCAATGCATTCAATTTAATATCATCCTCAACTTCAAATCCTGCTCTCGCCTCATCTCGCCCTCTCACTAAACCCTCATCCACATTTATATCCCATCCTCACACTTCCATCTTCCAACTCCGGCCATTAATGCTGCCTGCCCCCTCTTTACACCACCATTGGGACCTTCAGTCGCTTCTATTCTATTCTCTGGAACTTCCTCCTTAAACCACTCTGCCTCTTCACTTCTCTGCCCATCTTTAAAAAAAACTCTCAAAACGATTCTTTTAACCAAGCTTTCAGTTATCTTTCCAAATTCTCCCACCATGCCCTGGAGTGTGTTAGTTTATCTATTTTATTTATTCCCCCCCCCCCCTTTCCAAATAATCTAATATTTTTCTTTATTAAAAGCTATATAAAGACAAGTTGTTGTTGAATGCAGACATGGAGTGAGAATAGGATTGTGTTCACATGTATTGCCCCACAGTCAAATTGCCTTCCTAAACTGACGGCCAATTTGAGTTTACAGGTGTCAGCTACTTTGAATTGGTTAAGAACTGATGGATATCCTGCCTGAAAGTTCAAATGCTAATAGCACGCAATTCATCTGAGAACCATAAAGGAAATGAGGGAAGAAATATGTTTTGGAGCTGGACCTGAGGGCAGGAGAATTCGGGGTCAATTCTTATTTAAAGATCTAAGTCAGATCTAACTGTTTAGGAACTGAAACAAACACTTGAATAGTTAAGTGTAAAAAGCATTCAGTAAGACCACCACCTGAGGTTCTGACTCAAGTGGTCTCCGGAGCACACTAGTGGTGGGACCGGGAAATTGCGTGCAAATCAAATGTAAAGGGATGGGAAAAATACAGGACAGCGTCACAATTGGGGCAGAAGTTATGGAAGCCCTTGGAGAGCCTTAAATATCTTCTCCATTCATTAGCAGCCTTTTCCAAGGCTGAAGGGCCAGGAAACTGGCAGGCAGGGGTCACAGTCTAAGGATAAGGGGTAAGCCATTTAGGACCGAGATGAGGAGAAACTTCTTAACTCAGAGAATTGTGAACCTGTGGAATTCTCTACCACAGAATGTTGTTGAGGCCAGTCCGTGAGATATATTCAAAAGGGAGTTAGATGTGGCCCTTACGGCTAAAGGGATCAAGGGGTATGGAGAGAAAGCAGGAATGAGATACTGAAGTTGCATGATTGGCCATGATCATATTGAATGGTGGTGCAGGCTCGAACGGCCGAATGGCCTACTCCTGCACCTATTTTCTATGTGTCTATGAAAGGAAGCCCAAGGTAAAGCCATGAGCCTGAGGATGTGATGGAACAGCTCACCATGCCACACCCTGTTGATGGCTACTGAAGTGGAGGTGGTACTGCATGAGATGCTCGCAAGCAGATGTGGGATCCAGCAGGAAGCAACGGAGCATATTCCAAGCAGTTTGACTTGGCTAACATCTCTCCGTGGGATTCCTGTTTTTGCCGTACTGGGGGCAAAAGATTAATAATTGAGAACAAATGCCACAGTGACTTCTCAATGCGTAAATGCCAACCGGAAAAAAAGTGACAACAGCCCAGAAGTAGCTTAAACACATTACTTGAACTCTAGCTGAACTTAGCATCCACAGCAAGAGTGCACGATGGGTTTCCCTGAGCTTGTGTTGAACTTGAAGCACTGCATTCCCACAAGCCAGGAGACCTATGCAGGAAGTCTGTGGGCACAGTTTAATACAACAAATGAAGGACTCATCTGCTTTAACTGAGAGCTTTCATTGCCCATTTCAGACCCAATCAAGATATGTAGTGTGGTCTAAAACAGACAGAAATCAGGTGGAATTTATTCCACTTCATTTAGTTCCATTATCTTCTGAAGTTCCAATTTACCTGTGCCATTTTCAGGGTGTAACAGAGCACAAATGGAACCATACCCCAGGACAAGCCAGCACCCTGAGAACAGGAGAAAGCAAAGGGAAGAAAGACATTAAAATGAAAATATTAAGCACATTATGGAAGAGTGTCCCGGTGTGGCAGATGAGTCTGTTTCAAGACCTGGGTCTGCCTGGAAACTTTGCCTTCTGGTGACACTATCCATTTAACCTTTAATAGGCTTCCAATGTTTCTACATTTTACAGTTGGCAAAGGTGTTTGAGCTTTATTGCCTACTTTGATTTCCTGAGGGAGCTGAACAAGTAAGGCTTGGAAAAAGAAAATTGCAAAATTTCTCCCTGATCTCAAAGACAATCGAGCAAAAACTCTGGAGTATCAAACCAATCTTGCAAACGCCATTATCCGCTGATGATTGGTTGTGCTCCACAGATAGCTCCAGCAGGAATAGAATAACAAACCACAGACAGAGATGATTAGAAAAACCCTCATAACCTTCAACCCCATTTTAAAGAGTCCATCAGTATAGTTTATTAACATGCTCTTCTGATATTCCCATGGTATTCTATTTCATGAATAATTTCTAGGCAAAGAAATGCTTCAAATATATAGTCTTACTTGAGGATTGTTACCCTATTACAGATATGTTGAAGTGGAACTAAACTATAGAACCAGTGGGAACCTGTTCAACCTTCGTCGCCTCCAGGCTAGATCCAAGATCGTTCCATCCTCTGTCGTCGAACTACAGTACGCGGATGACGTTTGCATCTGCGCTCATTCAGAGACTGAACTCCAAGCCATTGTCAACATCTTCACCGAGGCGTATGAAAGCATGGGTCTTACACTAAACATCCGTAAGACAAAGGTCCTCCATCAACTTGACCCTGCCACACAGCACTGCCCCCCCCAGTTATCAAAATCCACGGCGCGGCCTTGGACAACGTGGACCACTTTCCATACCTCGGGAGCCTATTATCAGCAAGGGCAGACATCGACGACAAGGTCCAACATCGCTTCCAGTGCAAGACTGCAGCCTTCAGTCACCTGAAGAAGAGAGTGTTTGAAGATCAGGCCCTCAAATCTGGCACCAAGCTTATAGTTTACAGGGCTGAAGTGATACCTGCCCTCCTGTGTGGCTCAGAGACGTGAACCATATACAGTAGACACCTCAAATCGCTGGAGGAATACCACCAACGATGTCTCCGCAAAATCCTGCAAATCCCCTGGGAGGACAGATGCACCAACGTCAGTGTTCTCGATCAGGCCAACATCCCCAGCATCGAAGCACTGACCACACTCGACCAGCTCCGTTGAGCGGGCCACATTGACCGCATGCCCGACACAAGACTCCCAAAGCAAGTGCTCTATTGGAACTCCTACACAGCAGGCGATCCCCAGGTGGGCAGAGGAAACGTTTCAAGGACACTCTCAAAGCCTCCCTGATAAAGTGCAACATCCCCACCGACACCTGGGAGTCCCTGGCCAAAGACCGCCCTAAGTGGAGGAAGAACATCCGGGAGGGCGCTGAGCATCTTGAGTCTCGTTGTCGAGTGCATGCAGAAAACAAGCGCGGACAGCGGAAGGAGCGTGCGGCAAA
The DNA here is from genome assembly GCF_044704955.1 of Pristiophorus japonicus. Taxonomy (NCBI): domain Eukaryota; kingdom Metazoa; phylum Chordata; class Chondrichthyes; family Pristiophoridae; genus Pristiophorus; species Pristiophorus japonicus. The sequence continues at coordinate 62,113,145 of NC_091990.1, read as the reverse complement.
TCAAACTCCCCATCCACCCCTTCCCTCAACCACTGTCTGTCCCACCTGCAACAAAGACGTAATGCCCATATTGGACTGTACAGTCACCTGAGAACTCACTTTTAGAGTGGGAGCAAGTCCTTCTTGACTTCGAGGGACTGCCTATGATGATGATGCTTGTCCTGGGATCACAGCTTAAGCTAATATAAGCTTCTCATATCTATTAAAATATGGGAAAAATATGGATAAAGATATAGATTAGGACCTCTGAATTTTCTTTTCCCCAGTGAAAACATTCTGTGAATTTCTTTTATCATTGTTCAGAAACCGCAAATTATTTTTGTTGCCTTTTTCCAAACATATTCCAATGAGTCAATGTTCTTTTGAAGGCAGCTGTTTAGAATTGGACCTCATTTTCTACACGTGGACTCACCGATGATTTATGCAAGATTAAAGCAATTTTTTTGGACAGAAGCAAATTGCCTTGAGATGCAACTGAGTCGATTAGTAAGTTGTGACTGATTGCTTTTAAAATGATGCTGACTACCTTTTACAGCCTTCGTGCTGTTTACGTAAACAACAACCACATTGATATAACACCTTTGACATTAACATAAGTTGAAAGATGGCAAGGACAAGAGTTTGGGGTGAGTGAAACTTTGTGAAGGTCAGGATGTGAGTGGCCGATGAGGTCTGAATGAACTGGGTTTATACAGGCTGGAGATGCGGAGCCCATTGATGAATGAATTGAAAAAGAGTTGAAGTCTACAATTCACAAAGGTCCAATCAGAAAAGAAAGACTTACATTTATATAGTGCCTTTCATGACCAACGGACGTCTCAAAACGCTTTACAGCCAATGAAGTACTTTTGGAGTGTAGACATTGTTGTAATGTGGGAAAAGCAGCAGCCGATTTGCGCACAAGCTCCCACAAACAGCAGTGTGATAATGACCAAATAATCTGTTTTTGTTACGTTGATTGAGGGATAAACATTGCCCAGAAAGATTTAGTAGGGCCAAAACTAAGCAGAAATCAGGAAGAAGTGGTTTCCCCAGTACCCATTGATGGTCCAATGTGCCTCCTGTTCCTAATCAAGAATGTTTCTCCACTGGAATTATTCCTGGCATCAATGGGCCCAAGTTTCCACATGATTCGCGCCTGATTTTTAGGAGCAACTGGTGGAGAACGGACTATTTTAGAAATCAAAATTCTCCACATTTTTTTTTCTGCAGTTCGAGTCAGGTAGAAGAGTTCTAGTTTAGAACAGAATTTTTTCTTCAAAAGGGGGCGTGTTTTGAAAGTTTCCACAGTAAAAATGTACTCAAAACTAAAGTAGAATGGAGCCAGTGAAGATTTTTGTAGAACTGAAAAAACCTGTTCTACACATTAAAAAATCAGGCGCAGGTTACAAACTAGGCATCCAGAACGAGGTGGGGGGGAAGGGAACTCATTAAATTCGACAATAAATCCTTATTTATACTTCTACAAATATTATACAAATAAATCCAACCTGAATAAACATTTGTAAGCCAAGTAAAGATTAAATAAACCATCTTCCTACCTGTGTGAAAGTGCTTCAGCCAGGGAGAATTCTGCAGCCGTTCGTGCCGCTGAGCGGGAGGGGGAGAGAGAGAGAGAGAGAGAAAGAGGGAGGGAGAGAGAGA